>NC_089591.1:75828874-76128874 GCF_019320115.1 Miscanthus floridulus
CTGTGGCGGTGTGGCCTATGACTCGCCGTCACAGCCGTCCGTGGCAGTTACATGGATCATGCATCTCGTACGGAAAATATCAAATTCGCTGCTGGTGGTGGCGGTAGTGTTATACTGTACTGCTCTACTTATTATATATAGAAATTTGTAAAGTTGGGTGGATCTCCAATTGTGCAGTACGCCTGATTGCCTGAGTGATTTGTATTACTAGGTTTTTCTTTTATGGCTATATATCGATGGTTCTGTTGTTTGTTCATTAGCAAGTGTTTTATGATTAAGGTTCAGTAGAAAGTTGAAACTGGCAAACTGAACTGATGTTTCAGATGTGGCCTGGGCTGAGGAATACAATCCACATGCAGATAGGCATGTTGGTTTATTTGTCTTGCTACATGGCCTCTGCTAATAAACCAAATCACATTCACATCACCATGAGACATGGTCTAACAGTAAATTATGGTGTCACCAATGAAGACATTTCAGAGCTTCAGGTTTTTACTGACTCATATCTGCCACACGCCAATCCACCTTAAAAACCTTGTTATGAACTGAAAAAAAAAATTCTTTATTTTCATGCCACAACGAGTACTCCACTACAGTAGCGACGTAGGCGTTCAGAGTTTCAGGCACTGAAATCAAGTGGCAGAACTTTTCATCATCATCATACTACAATGCAACCAGCCTCGGGCCAGGTCTGAAGCTGAGCTCGGTTGCAGAAAGCCGAAACCAAACCGAGGCCTTAGTTGGGGCCCCAGCAGCTGAGGTACATGACGGTCCTCATCCCCTCCTCGGCCTTGTCCGCCCGCCTCCTCTCCGCCGGCGCCAGCTTCTTGGCCTGCACGAGGCTGCTGCGCACGTTGGCCTTGGCGGCCCGGTGGACGGACCGCAGCGCGTAGTTCCAGCGGCAGAGGCCCGCCTGGTCCTTGAGCGCCTCCACTGCGCCCACGCTCATCGCCACCATCCACGACGCCTTCGCTGCAGCGGCCATCTATCTCCTGGCTTCTTTGTTGGTGATTCTCGCTGTGATCAGAGTTGCTGTGTAGTGTTGAGGTGCAGAGAAGAGGTGGTGGGTGTGGGTTACCCTATATATTAATATACTCGCGGTGGCCGGGAGGAGGGGACGGGCGAAACAGGTGGCCGCGGACGTTGGTTTTCCATGATACCGGGGGCTCTCCGATCCGGCGCTCCGGTTGGTAGTGGACTAGTGGGAGCCCAGTGGCGCCCGTCCCTATCCCGTCGCCTTGTTTATTTCGCTGCGAAAGCGCGGCCTGTCTGCGGTGGCCTGTGACATTGCTCCTGAACCAGCATGTTCGCTGGCTCATAAACGATCGTAAATTTTTAGTTAGGAATATGTTTTTCTCTCACACCAAATTAGCCAGCAGTAAATAATTCACGATACGATACGCCCCCCGAACAGGCTAGCTGATTCACCTGGCGGATCCCGAGGTACGCAGCACGTGATCAGCGCGTGCGGGCATACCCACCTCACTCGGCAGTCGGCACTCGCACGGTCGCACCGGGCGGGCAGTAGCCAGTAGCTGCCCACTGCCTCTGTGAAACGTCTCCTGCCTTTCCGTTTCCGGTTCTGATTCGCAGCGCTCACTGGCCACTGCATGGAGCTAGTAGAGTGAGGGTAGTAGTTAGTAATAAGAATTACTTTTACCTAGTATCAAGTTAGTAGTACCAAGCTACGCTACTGATCTTTTCAATTAGGGAGCAAATCAGATAGGCAAGTTTGAGCTAGCACATGTGCGGTCATCTTAGCTCCTTTTTCTTTTTTGCGATCAACAAAACGGGACAGTACAAAGTAGTGAATACATGGTGATCCGACAAGACATATTTTAGCTCACAAGCTGCTGCATTCGAAGAAACTTCTTGCTTTCTTAGCGAGGGAAAAAGTAGTCGAGTAGTTAATTCTTTTTTAACGCGCTAGATCACATGGGGGCTTTAGGTGCAGATTGTTCCCACGTGCTAAGGAGTTTGGATTACTTAGACTTATAACTAGCATTATAACCCGTACTCTCTCCGTCACAAATTATAAGTCATTTCAAGAATTGTGGAGAGTCAAAGCATCTTAAGTTTGACTAAAATTATAGAAAGAATTGCAAAGATTAATGACATCAAATAGATATACTACGAAAATATAATTAACGAAGGACCTAATAATACTTAATTTGGTGCTAGTAGCAGCAGCAAGTTTCAGCAAACAGGATTTGGTGCTAGTAGAGAATTCAGATTTAACTACTTCCAAACTACGATTTAACTACTTCCAAACTACTAGTACAGCTGACTCGAGGTCAGCCTTCCTGCCTTTTCAGCGAACTAGTCCGTCTTTTCACTCACTGGATCGCGTGGTTAGCGGTTTGTAGGAAGGAGCACAAAGAAGAAACTACAGCCAAACTGAAACGGAGCCATGGAGGCCCACTTTGCGTAAGCACAGTTTGTCCCTGAACCTCGGAGACCATGATTAGTTTCGTTTTCGACGATGGTCACGGTTCACAACCGTGGACAGCAAAAAATGGATGCAGAGGAGCCTGAAATTGAACTCTGATGAACAGCAAGAAATGAGCTGAAAACTGACTCTCGTTGTATCAATTTTGTCCTCTAAGAGGTACTCCTAAACTGCTGTCACGGAAGAGTAGATCTCAGAAACTGAAATTGCCATTATCGACCGGCGACCGTTCTGCATGAGCACATGGTGGTACGAACAACACCGAATTCTTGTTTTCAAACCTAACAGTTCAAATTCCGGTGCAAATCAGAAACATTCATATTACTCATGTGAAGTAAAAGAACTTTTCATCGTCATCATCATGATCCTATTGGACCCATTTCCTATATTACAATCGCAGGAGGCAACCAGCCAGGTCTCAACCCAGGCCCGGTTGCTGCCCTGCGAGCCGAGACAGAGACGCACGGCTGGACACTGAAGCCTAGTTCTAGTTGGGGCCCCAGCAGCTGAGGTACATGACGGTCCTCATGCCCTCCTCGGCCTTGTCCGCCCGCCTCCTCTCCGCCGACGCCGGCGCCAGCTTCTTGGCCTGCGCGAAGCTGGGAGCGTTGGCCTTGGCGGCCTGATGGATGGACCGCAGCGCGTAGTTCCAGCGGCAGAGGCCCGCCTGGTCCTTGAGCGCCTCCACCGCGCCCACGCTCATGGCCACCATCCACGACGCCTTCGATGCGGCCGCCATGTCCTTCTGCTACTACTCCTCGGATCTTGGGCTCTTGCCTAGAGAGTTCGGTTGGTGTGCTGATCGCTGGTGATTTGCAGTAGTGCTGTGAGGTTGTGTGATGCTGTGTTGTGGTGAGCTGGGAGGCCGCCGGGCGGGCAGGTTATATACCGGAGGGACGCCGGCCGCGAGGGGCGGGACGGCGGAAACAGGTGGCCGCGGACGCAGGTTTCCCTGGATACCGGGGGCTCCAACCTCACTCTCCCTTGTTTACGTTACGCCGCAGAGGCGCAGATCGCTTTCTCCACACCGGCCCAGTGGGTCACTTGGCTCTGTTGTCTTGTTCCGTAATGCGATAACTGAATCTAGACTGCTTGTGCTGACATTGTCCTTTCGGTTTTTACCACATGGGTTAGCTGATTAAACTAATCCGTTTCTAACGCAATCAAGCGCATGGGTTAGCTGCAGATTTTTACCACGTGCTCATTGACGAGGACGAGGAGTGAATGTGAGAGCGACGTTGCGGGATTGCTGGACGCCATGGGACATGGTTTCCAGGATACCACGGGCTATTTGCTGATGCAATTAATAATGTTTGGTTACGGAACGTACCAGACCACCAATCAAACACGTCCTTTATGCAACCGGACTTGCCTGCGCCTGCCTGTTTTCGCGCGCTGCACCCCACGCTTCTTCCTAAAACCTGTTTTTCAGCTTCTCCTATGCATAGTTCTTAGCTTTTTTTCCACTTCACGCGTATTTCAGGTGCCTGAATTTTAAGATAATTTTAGACAACACTCTTGTACCGCTAACTAGTACAAGTAAATTTGTCTTTTTTGATTTGTTATTTGTCTTTATGTCATAACATATTTGTACAAGTAAATTTGTCTTTTTTTGATTTGTTATTTGTCTTTATGTCATAACATATTAAATTTTGTCCTTGTCTTCCTATAAAAAATAATTGTAAATTATTAATTGTCTTTATGCCAACACAAATTAGATTTGTTGGGTTTGTGGTTTTGTGTAACGGATTTTTATGCTCAGTTTCAAAAATTGCAGATTGTGTTTACAGAAATTGCAATAATTGAAATATGCAATTTTAGTATAAAATGTTTGCAATAACCATCGTCTGAAAAGAAACGCCTGAATTTTAGCAAATCCTTTTTTCTATCTTCTCAAAGAAGTTGTTTTACCGTAAAAATAAAAGAAGTTGTACCAAATGTTTTTTAAAAATAACTTTAGCTTCTCTGGTAAAGTTTTATAAAATCGAAACCCAGCAACTATTTCGCAGAGCTATATCTCGTTCGGATTCTGTTGAGTGCAACTGACAAGTGACGGGAGACAGGCTGTGGAAAACCATTGGCGGGCATGGCTTTCAGGTTTCCACGTCCACAGCTGCGACCCTGGTCTTAAATTTTAGTCGTTGTCACATCGAATATTTAGATATATGCATAAAATATTAAATATAAACTATTTATGAAACTAAATAAACAGATTGAGACTAATTTATGAGATAAATTTATTAAGCTCAATTAGTACATGATTTGACAATGTTGTGCTATGTGCTAATAGCGGATTAATTAGTCTCAATAAACTTGTCTCCGGGGTTACTAAGAACTTTTTTTTATTAGTATTCGAACGCCCATGCAACTTCTAATGTGAAATTCGATTTGGCACCTCGGTCCGTCGTCCAAACACCGACAAAATCCTCATTCGAAGGGACCACCTACCTATGCCTATGACTTGCAGCATGTTCACAGTGACTTCAAATGGTTCACACAAACGGAAAACATCGGGTTTGCAAATTGTTACGCGGTGGTGCAGTGTGTGAGTCCTGAATTGTTTTTTATCGTTTCTAATTATAAGGACTATGGATCTGTCAAACTGCTGCAGCCTGCAGAGACTCTGCTGTTGTCTCCGTCTTTCTAACACAAACACACACTTATATAACCCAAAAGTCCGGAAACTGAATTCGGTACTACACCACCTGGTCCAGGCTTGTCAGTTAATAAGGGCCTCCGTTGAACATGAAAACCATGATCCCATCAGGCATCAGGCATCAGCATATGAGATGTGGTGTAGTGTAAATAGCTTGGTGCTGTCAGCTGTAATGAAAGAGGACAGTCCAGGATTTCAGATTATCATGGTTGCCATGACTGATTGCTCTGTCTAGATCTCACGGATAACTTGTTATTAACTCAAAGCTCTTCCAGATTTCAAGCCAGTACAGTGTACAGATCAGAATCAGAATAGTCACTCGATCGTACACTGTGGAAGGAATACTCATCAAGTGGCAGAACTTTTCATCATCGTCGTCGTCATATACTCTACATATCTACATTCAGGGGAGCAACCGGCAAGGTCTCAACTCTCAAGCCCAGCTCGGTCGCTGAAGAACAAGACGAACATCACCGTCGTCCAACTATGGATATGGCTAGTTAGGTCCCCAGCAGCTGAGGTACATGACGGTCCTCATCCCCTCCTCGGCTGCCTTGTCCACCCGCCTCTTCTCCGCCGCCGGGGCCAGCTTCTTGGCCTGCGCGGCGAAGCTGCTGCGCACGTTGGCCTTGGCTGTCCGGTGGATGGATCGCAGCGCGTAGTTCCAGCGGCAGAGGCCCGCCTGGTCCTTGAGCGCCTCCACCGCGCCCACGCTCATGGCCACCATCCACGACGCCTTGGCCGCGCCTGCCATCTCCTGGTCTGGTTTTCTCCTCCTCCCTCGAGATCGCGCTCGCTGGTCGCTGATCGCTGCAGTGTGCTAGGCTTGTAGCAAGTGAGGTTGTTGATGCTGCTGTGTTGAGGTGGAGAGGCGAGCCGGGGCAGGCGGGTTTTATATGTACCGGCGGGCGGCGGGGCAGGCCGGGACGGGGCGGCGGAAACGGGTGGGCGCGGACCCTGGTTTTCCTGGATACCGGGGGCTCTCGCTCGCCTGCGGCGCCGGCCCAGTGGGTCGCCCACTTGACTCGCGGCGGAGACGGACGGGATTGTCCTCCGGCCTCCGCGTCGTGCGTAGAGACAGGGACGCGTGCTGCGCAACCGCAAATAGCACGGGATGCCACGGCACTGTGACACTGGCCCACTGCCTCGCATTCAGTCTGTTCGCTTGCTCGTAAACGATCGTAGATTATAAACTAAAATAATATTTTTCTCTCACACCAAATTTTCGCTTGTACCGTGATACGGGGCTCATATCGTCTCGTTCTTACGCCAAAATAGAAAATATCATTCGTCCATAAATATGTTCCAACAACTAAACAAGATTTTACCCTTCGATTTCAAAGATCAAAACAACTAGACCGAGACCGACCATGCAATCACCCAACACCGCGAGTGGCTGAGCCGTCGTCCCCACCCCTGCACCGGAGGGGGACGGAACGGATGGGCGGGCCGGCGGCGCGGCTGAAACAGGTGGCCGCGAGCGATGGTTTTCCTGCATACCGGCAACGAGGGCTTGCTCGGCTGAACTCGTCTCGTCCCGCGGCGCTTGCAGTTGCAGAGATAGGAACGGATGCCACTCCCCTGCCCATCCTCTGACCTCTGTATCTAGACACTGTTTGCGCGCGAGAGTGGCCACAGCCGCAGCAAGTTTCAGTAAACAGGATTGGTGCTAGTAGAGATTTCAGATTTTACTACTTCCAAACTACTAGTACAGCTGACTCGAGGTCAGCCTTCCTGCCTTTTCAGCGAACTAGTCCGTCTTTTCACTCACTCAATCGCGTGGTTAGCGGTTTGTAGGAAGGAGCACAAAGAAGAAACTACAGCCAAACTGAAACGGAGCCATGGAGGCCCACTTTGCGTAAGCACAGTTTGTCCCTGAACCTCGGAGACCATGATTAGTTTTCTCTTCGACGATGATCACGGTTGAGTAACGTGGAGTGCAAAAGCTTGATGCAGAGGGACCTGAAATTGAACTCTGATGAACAGGAAGAAATGAGCTGAAGACAGAGTCTCGTTGTATCAATTTTGTCCTCTAAGAGGTACTCCTAAACTGCTGTCACGGAAGAGTAGATCTCAGAACCTGAAATTGCCATTACCGATCGTTCTGCTTGAGCACATGGTGTTACGAACAACACCGAATTCTTGTTTTCAACCCAAACAGTCAAAATTCCGATGCAAAGCAGAACCATTCATATTACTCGTGTTCGTGTGAAGTAAAAGAACTTTTCATCATCATCATCATGATCCTATTGAACCTATTTCCTATATTACAATTGCAGGAGGCAATCAGCCAGGTCTCAACCCAGTCCCGGTTGCTGCACTGCAAGCCGCCAAGCCGACTAGCCGAGACAGAGACGGCTGAACTGAAAACTGAATCCTAGTTCTAGTTGGGGCCCCAGCAGCTGAGGTACATGACCGTCCTCATCCCCTCCTCGGCATTGTCTGCCCGCTTCCTCTCCGACGGCGTCAGCTTCTTCTTGGCCTGCGCGAAGCTGGGAGCGTTGGCCTTGGCGGCCCGGTGGATGGACCGCAGCGCGTAGTTCCAGCGGCAGAGCCCCGCCTGGTCCTTGAGCGCCTCCACGGCGCCCACGCTCATGGCCACCATCCACGACGCCTTCGCCGCAGCAGCCATCTATGTATCTCCTTCTTGGGTTGGACTGTTGGAGGACTGAAGAGCTTAGCACGCCTTGTTTTGCTAGAGACTGAGAGCTCTGGTTAGTGATCGGTGTAGTTGCTGTGACTGTGAGGGAGGTTGTGTGTTGAGGTGGAGAGGCGAGGTGGAGCGGGCGGGTTATATATACCGGAGGGGAGGACTGCAAACAAGCGGCCGCAGGTGCTGGTTTTCCTGGATACCGGGGGACCCTCGTTCCGCCCCACTGATTGCCTTGTTTACGCCGCCGCAGGTCGCGTTCCCCGCACCGGCCCAAGTGCTCAGCTCACCTACCTCGTCGTCTTGTTTATTCGCGGCAGAAACGGCCGGTCTTCCGCGTCGCAGGCAGAAACGCCGAAGAGCAGGCATACGATGCATCTTCTCTGTATCAAGACTGTTTCGGCTAGAGATTGGTGCTGAATACTAGAGTACAGTTTGGTCTACCAATTAGGAAGGAATCAAGCGAAGTACGTAGATAATTCTTTTTATGTTTTATCCTACCAAGTGGTGGCCGCCCGTGCGTTGTCAGCGAACATGAAGAGGGAGGCAGCTGCCAGATTTAGGACTCACTCGAGGTGTCCAGCCGTCCAGGAATCTTCTCGCTTTTTTTGATGAGTTTGAGCGGCATTAAGCTAATCCGTTTCTACGCACTGAGTCACATGGGTTAACTGCCGTAGTTTTACCACGTGCTCTTGGAGGTTGGAGCAGCAGTGAAAAGAGCCTGAGACTGAGAGCGACGTAACCAAACGGCGGCAGACGCTGTAGTACCTGGTTTACGTATATCCTTTGGAGCGATTGCTGATGCAGCTTTATATGGGGGGAAATTTGAAGACCAGAACAGGCGACCAGAGTGGGGTGAATGGAAGCCGATAAAAGTTTCTCACACACACGTAGCGACAACCGACAAGGAATCAGCAGAATAATAAAACAAGTAAATAGACAAACGTATGGATTTAACCGGAAGCCAAGATGTTGAGAATGGAGCAGCTGTTGCCAATGGCTTGACCCTGACAGCAGCTAGCAGGTGCTGAACTCCCGTCCTGGCGTGCTCGACCAGCAGCAGCAGGGAACGGCAACAACACCCAGCGGACGACAGAAACTGGACTCCGCGACGGCGCGCGGGAGGTCCCTAGCGACGGCGGATCTGAGACCCCTAGGTGACAATCAAGATGAATGATTAACTCCAGTAATTGTTCTACAAAAATGCATCTAGCCTCCGCCCGATCATCCTCCCTCTCTTGATTGGAGAGATCAATAAAAATCTCTCTCTAGACTTGAAGACCTGGGCTAGATCGAGAGAGAAGGTGTGTTCCCTGGAACCCTAGGCACGGGTACTGTTCCGTGAAACAGTAACTCGCCCCCAAAAATCCCAAAAGCCCCGCAGCCTCTCAACCCTAGGTGCCACATATTTATATCTCCAAAAGGTGGCCCACCTAAATTACAGGACTGTCGTTACACGACGTAAACGACACGTAATGGCATGATAATTATATCCAATCAATCACGTCCTCCATGGCAAATTCCGCGATGTTCGTGATCCCTCCATCTCCGCGATGTGATCCTCGTGATGTTGCCGCACGACCATCCGAAATCATATCGCGATCGCCGGAAATTTCCATCTCCGGCCACGCCCGCCGCACGAGCGTCCCGGTACGTCCTTGGTTTTGTGGCTCAACCAAGAAACCGTCCACCGACGTCCTCCCGCCGTGTAGCCAGATACAGTAGACGTACACCGCACAATCTCCGTCCCTCGAACGCGAGCGTCGAACCACCCTTTACCGTCCCGCGGTTCATCAGCATGTCATCCTATCCCCGTTCTTCACAGATCGCCGCATGATTAGTCTCCACCTGTCACCTGCAACCACAGCCTACCAAGAGACACGTCACACGCACACCGTGTTGTCAATCGCTCATCACAAGGCACTAGCCCCACGGGCATCTCAAAATTGTATTTGAACATACGCTGTACTGTGATCTGTGAGAGACTGACTCACCTTCTCTGCAGCTACATCAACCTTACGTTTACGGAACTAATGAATATATACTACATTACTAATGTCTTTTAGCTACTAGTGACAGTATTGGGCTATTGGCTCTTCTTCATCCATCTAGTTAATTTGTCTTCCATAAAAGAACCCTGCCTTTCCAGCAACCCGTCAAGATGTCTCTGTACTTGTTCAGCAGGTTGTTCAGTAGTCTGTCAAACTGAAAATGAAGACTGTGCTGTTACTTTGTTTTGTCACAAGATAAACGCCGTTATTCCCTAAATAAAGTGTTGGGGCTCATTGTCTGGCTTCATTTGGTGGGGAGAATCATGAATGATTACTGTGGACAACAAGGCTAACACAGGCAAACCTCAAATTAAGCTCAGAACTATGTTTAGATTGTCTTCGCTTAGTTAACCTCTGATCAGAATGAGTTAGGCTTGATCTACCCGTGCGCTTGAACTTATAAGTCGGTTTATCAGCTAAAATTTATAACATTTTTCTCTCACAACAATCAGCCGGCTTTATTAATACCAGCCGAACAGGCCCTTGTTGCTATCATTTTGCTTCAAAGGGTCATCAAGGAGCGGTGTTCAGAACATGAGATTACCATCTCAAATTTGACTTGATCTATTGTTCTGCCGTAGCACATCGAAGCTAGGAATCACACGAAACTTGTGAGCGCAAAGAGATCGAGAAGAGCACAGTACTCCAATAACAGAAGGCAGAAGCATTCATATCATATACTCGAATGAAGAAACAGAACTTTTCATCATCATCATCGTGGTCATATATTTACAACCAGAGGACCGATCTCTGTTGCTGAAAGCAGGAACAGAGCTGCAGGACCTAAGCAATGAAACTATGCCTAATTAATTAGGCCCCCAACAGCTGAGGTACATGACGGTCCTCATCCCCTCCTCGGCCTTGTCCGCCCGCTTCCTCTCCGACGGCGCCAGCTTCTTGGCCTGCACGAGGCTGGTGCGCACGTTGGCCTTGGCGGCCCGGTGGACGGACCGCAGCGCGTAGTTCCAGCGGCAGAGGCCCGCCTGGTCCTTGAGCGCCTCCACCGCGCCCACGCTCATGGCCACCATCCACGACGCCTTCGCTGCAGCCGCCATGTCCTTCTGCTACTACTCCTCGGATCTTGGGCTCTTGCCTAGAGAGTTCGCTTGGTGTGCTGATCGCTGGTGATTTGCAGTAGTGCTGTGAGGTTGTGTGATGCTGTGTTGTGGCGGGCTGGGAGGCCGCCGGGCGGGCAGGTTATATACCGGAGGGACGCCGGCCGCGAGGGGCGGGACGGCGGAAACAGGTGGCCGCGGACGCTGGTTTCCCTGGATACCGGGGGCTCCAATCTCACTCTCCCTGCTTGTTTACGTTACGCCGCAGAGGCGCAGATCGCTTTCTCCACACCGGCACAGTGGGTCAGTTGGCTCTCTTGTCTTGTTCCGTAATGCGATAACGCATCTCTGTATCACTGAATCTAGACTGCTTGTGCTGACGTTGTCCTTTCGGTTTTTACCACATGGGTTAGCTGATTAAACTAATCCGTTTCTAACGCAATCAAGCGCATGGGTTAGCTGCAGATTTTTACCACATGCTCATTGACGAGGACGAGGAGTGAATGTGAGAGCGACGTTGCGGGATTGCTGGACGCCATGGGCATGGTTTCCAGGATACCACGGGCTATTTGCTGATGCAATTAATAATGTTTGGTTACGGAACGTACCAGACCACCAATCAAACACGTCCTTTATGCAACCGGACTTGCCTGCGCCTGCCTGTTTTCGTGCGCGCGGCATCCTTGATGGGGGAGGCGAGAGAGGATGCCGCGGAGGAGCACATCTAGAAGGAGGCCGAGGCGGTCGAGGTCGACGATGTCATCGAGCGCGGCGGCTAGGCGGTGAGGACTCTCCGCGGCGTCGAGCATGGCTTGGACCGCCGTGGGGCCGAGGTTGTGCTCGTCGGTGGAGGCAGAGTCAAGCACGGGAGCGGGCTCATGGACGACGTCGAGTAACGCGACGGGGACGTTGGAGGTGAGGCCACCCTCGACGTGGATCTGGTCGGAGGTGATGGAGTCGTCGTGGTACGGGGTGGACAGCTGAACCGTCGGCGGCGACGGCGTGGTAGCGATGGCGGTGGAGGCTGGCTCATTGAAGGAAGGCCGCCGAACTTAGACTCCAACTCCTTGCGTATCGTGTGAATCTCGGCCAAGAGCAACTGGTAGTCGAGAGAACCCATGGAGTAGTGGTGGTGGATTTCGTGGTGCTACGGGATTTGGCTCTGAGTACCAATTTGTTAGCAGCCCTACTGGATTGGCTAATAGATAACTTGATTCAGTGCAATCAGAGTACAGGACCTCGAGGGAAAGGGAGGTCAGAGCAGAGAATGAAGGGGGAATCGGGTACAGAAGAAGAGACTGAGGAGGAAGATGAACAGTAGCCTAGGAGAGGAATGTGTTGTTCTGATTACTTGTTTGATGCCCTTTCTCTTGCCATCCTGGCCCTTTGTACTGGCTTGGCCTTGCCTTTGCTTCTATCTGACAGCCCGGCCCCACATGACAGTCTATCCTACCCGTATCCCTGACAGGCGGGTGGACAAGGCCGCGGAGGAGGGGATGAGGACCGTCATGTACCTCAGCTGCTGGGGACCTAACTAGCCATATCCATAGTTGGACGACGGTGATGTTCGTCTTGTTCGTCAGCGACCGAGCTGGGCTTGAGAGTTGAGACCTTGCCGGTTGCTCCCCTGAATGTAGATATGTAGAGTATATGACGACGACGATGATGAAAAGTTCTGCCACTTGATTAGTATTCCTTCCACAGTGTACGATCGAGTGACTATTCTGATTCTGATCTGTACACCTTCTTTGGCGGGCTACCATGTCGACGCGTTTAGCGTCGTTTCCTCCTGGGAGGTATGAATAGGCATTCCAGTTTCGCGATTGATCCTTGCTGTTTGGTGTCGCTCGGCAGGACGTCGTCTTCTTCGGTCCTTGTTAGTTGATATTTGAGTTGTTTAGTTGGGTTGTTCTGACCAAGTTGGATAAAGTAGTGGTTTGAGTTGTGATAGTTGCCCATCGGTCCTTGTTAGTTGATATTTGAGTTGTTTAGTTGGATTGTTCTGACCAAGTTGGATGAAGTAGTGGTGTGA
This sequence comes from Miscanthus floridulus, assembly GCF_019320115.1. Classification (NCBI taxonomy): domain Eukaryota; kingdom Viridiplantae; phylum Streptophyta; class Magnoliopsida; order Poales; family Poaceae; genus Miscanthus; species Miscanthus floridulus. The sequence goes on from NC_089591.1 coordinate 75,841,768, forward strand.
GTTGTGATAGTTGCCCAATTATTGTACCAAAGTTGCTAGGACGAGTGGTGCAGTCTCCTGAGTTGTATGGTTTTTAGATCCAATTTCCACTCAAAAAAACTAGGTGAACATTTACCTTTTTTTCTTTCATCGTCTAATAGAAATCGCGACAAAGCTTTTGCCGTCCTCTCGGAAAAAAACGATGAATCACATGGGTCAATGGGTATAGCTGCAGATTGTTATTGTTACCGCACAGGTGCACAACACGGTGTTGGACCGAGTAGGGCCTGCAGAGAGTGTGTTAGACAGTGAGAGTGACGTTTTTGGCATAACCAGACGCCACAGCACATGGTTTTCCTGATACCACTGCCTTATCCTTTGGAGCGTTTGCTAACGCAACTTTTACATGCATGAACGTTCACCGTGGTGTGATTTGTGTGACACTGTACCGTGATACGGGGCTCATATCGTCTCGTTCTTACGCCAAAATAGAAAATATCATCCGTCCATAAATATGTTTCAACAACTAAACATGATTTTACCCTTCGATTTCCCCCCGAATGATGGTACGATATACATAGACCATCCCCGTGCAACTTTGGTCCGCCGAACATTTTTTTTTTTTACAAACAGCCCTGGTCCAAAGATCAAAACAACTAGACCGAGACCGACCATGCAATCACCCAACACCGCGAGTGGCTGAGGCGTCGTCCCCACCCCTGCACCGGAGGGGGACGGAACGGATGGGCGGGCCGGCGGCGCGGCTGAAACAGGTGGCCGCGGGCGATGGTTTTCCTGCATAGCGGCAACGAGGGCTCGCTCGGCTGAACTCGTCTCGTCCCGCGGCGCTTGCAGTTGCAGAGATAGGAACGGATGCCACTCCCCTGTCCATCCTCTGACCTCTGTACCTAGACACTGTTTGCGCGAGAGAGTGGGCACGGTCGCGCGGAACAGTGACCACCCTTCGATTTTCAATTTGGTGCTAGTAGCAGCAGCAAGTTTCAGCAAACAGGATTTGGTGCTAGTAGAGATTTCAGATTTAACTACTTCCAAACTACTAGTACAGCTGACTCGAGGTCAGCCTTCCTGCCTTTTCAGCGAACTAGTCCGTATTTTCACTCGCTGAATCGCGTGGTTAGCGGTTTGTAGGAAGGAGCACAAAGAAGAAACTACAGCCAAACTGAAACGGAGCCATGGAGGCCCACTCTGCGTAAGCACAGTTTGTCCCTGAACCTCGGAGACCATGATTAGTTTCGTTTTCGACGATGGTCACGGTTCACTACCGTGGACTGCAAAAGCTTGATGGTGAGGGACCTAAAATGGCCTTTTTGTTTGTCTTATAATCCGTGTATAATCCGTACTTCTAGTCGAAACAGTATTTTTCTCTCACACCAAATCAACCAACAGTACTTTCAATAATGGCTTATCAGCCCAGCGAACTTGAACGGGACGTAGACTTTCAGCTCGTTTCAATTTTGTCCTCTAAGAGGTACTCCTAAACTGCTGTCACGGAAGAGTAGATCTCAGAACCTGAAATTGCCATTATCGACCGGCGACCGTTCTCCTTGAGCACATGGTGGTACGAACAACACCGAATTCTTGTTTTCAAACCAAACAGTTCAAATTCCAATGCAAATAAGAACCATTTAATATTACTCGTGTGAAGTAAAAGAACTTTTCATCATCATCTTCATCCTATTGGACCTATTTCCTATATTACAATCGCAGGAGGCAACCAACCAGGTCTCAACCCAGGCCCGGTTGCTGCCCTTCGAGACGAGACACAGACGCACGGCTGGACACTGAAGCCTAGTTCTAGTTGGGGCCCCAGCAGCTGAGGTACATGACGGTCCTCATGCCCTCCTCGGCCTTGTCCGCCCGCCTCCTCTCCGCCGGCGCCGGCGCTAGCTTCTTGGCCTGCGCGAAGCTGGGAGCGTTGGCCTTGGCGGCCTGATGGATGGACCGCAGCGCGTAGTTCCAGCGGCAGAGGCCCGCCTGGTCCTTGAGCGCCTCCACCGCGCCCACGCTCATGGCCACCATCCACGACGCCTTCGATGCGGCCGCCATGTCCTTCTGCTACTACTCCTCGGATCTTGGGCTCTTGCCTAGAGAGTTCGGTTGGTGTGCTGATCGCTGGTGATTTGCAGTAGTGCTGTGAGGTGGTGTTGTGGTGAGCTGGGAGGCCGCCGGGCGGGCAGGTTATATACCGAAGGGACGCCGGCCGCGAGGGGCGGGACGGCGGAAACAGGTGGCCGCGGACGCTGGTTTCCCTGGATACCGGGGGCTCCAACCTCACTCTCCCTGCTCGTTTACGTTACGCCGCAGAGGCGCAGATCGCTTTCTCCACACCGGCCCAGTGGGTCACTTGGCTCTGTTGTCTTGTTCCGTAATGCGATAACGCATCTCTGTATCACTGAATCTAGACTGCTTGTGCTGACGTTGTCCTTTCGGTTTTTACCACATGGGTTAGCTGATTAAACTAATCCGTTTCTAACGCAATCAAGCGCATGGGTTAGCTGCTGATTTTTACCATATGCTCATTGACGAGGACGAGGAGTGAATGTGAGAGCGACGTTGCGGGATTGCTGGACGCCATGGGACATGGTTTCCAGGATACCACGGGCTATTTGCTGATGCAATTAATAAGGTTTGGTTACGGAACCTACCAGACCACCAATCAAACACGTCCTTTATGCAACCAGACTTGCCTGCGCCTGCCTGTTTTCGCGCGCTGGACCCCTTCCCGCCCCTCGCACTCGCTCTATTTCGTCCGATGACTGTTGCGCTCACACACGGAAACCTACGCGGGTCTCAATCACCTGCCCCGCCTACACAGGCCGTGCAGTCACCTGCCCCGCCTACACAGGCCCCCGCACGGTGACCTACGGCGCCGGCCCAGTAGCAGTGCAGACGTACGCAGCAGGTGGGTCTCGTTGCGCAATATCACGATCTACTTTATTAATATCCAGATAAAAATACTTGCAACGTACATTTGAAATAACTAAAACACTTACAACACACGTCTGAAACACAAAAAAAAACACTTGAAAGTCATTGCAAAAACATATGCAATATTTAATCTACTTTTGCAACATCAGATGAAACGATTGGAACATACGTATGAAACACCTAAAATACTTGAAACATATACTTGCAACATGCATGTTATGCAATATCCAGATATACTTCTGCATCATCCAGATGAAACACGAAACATACGTTTCAAACATCTGAAGCATATGCTTGCAACATGAAACATACGATTACAACATCCGTATATAGCCATTGCAACATACGCAACATCTAGATAAAACACTTGAACACATACACCAGAAACACGACATCGCCGGCGGTGACGGCCTACCTTGTGGGGAACTGCGGTAGTCAGCAAGCAACGCTCGAGTGCAGTGGAGAGCGAGGATATGGTGGTAGGCGGGCGGCTCGACTCAGTGGAGAGAGGAAGGATGGCGCCAGGTAGGTGCCCAGGCACGCCACAGCGGTCGTTGCAGACCACGTCGGAATCCGTGGCGGCGTAGGCTTGACGGCGAGTGGTGGCGCCCCCGGTTAGTGGCCCCGCGGTGGAGGTAACAGCGGCGGGCAAGCGGGTGCGGCCTCCTGCGTCGAGGTGCTTGCTGCTGAAGAAGGTCGCGGCAGGCTGGCGCTGTGCCCGCGGCAAGGCGCCCCCGCACTGGAGAACGTCGCGACGAGCAGCCCTACACTAGAGAAGGCGAGCGGAGGGCGATGTGGTGGAATCTACCACGGCGGTAGATGGCGTGGTGCGGCGATGAAGAATACCACGATGGGCGAAACCGGCGTCCAACAGTTGTTTTTAATAGAGAAGCGCGGGCATATTAGGCAGATCCGTTGAGGAAGCCGTGGTCGTGACGGCCGGCCGTGAGAGCATTTCCGTTATGCAACCCACACCGTGCTGTGGGCATGTGGCTTGTGACTGACAGCTTCTCAAAGAACCGCATTTACCTGTCTGGCAGTGGTTCATGGACAACTTCCCTGCTTTCTGCCTCTGTTATTTACCTACTACTCACATGTCCTCTTGCGGTGACAGGGATGATATCACCCTTTCCCTGCCATCGTCTCGTGTGTCATGTAACAACCGTCGATTATTGAAAAGCCTTTTTAATAAAGAAATATGCAAATACTCTAGCCTTTAACATACACGAATGAATGATTATAGCCGTTCAAAAGACACAAAGGACTTAAACTCAAATTGGCCAAAAGACATTACACATGGCATACAACATAAACTCGGAAAAGGAATTAGCCCTCTATATCCTGCTTCAGTTCCGCCAACCAAACTTGTTGAAGACTTCAAGCACCAAAATCTCCAAAGCACGATAACTTTCTCTTAATGATGATCTCTCTTTCTCTTTAAACAACTGAGACTAGTGACCGATCCAGTATGTCCTTCTAAAAATAACCACAATGCTCGGCACATAGCCGCCACACCAATTTAAATTTGTGTTCTTAAACATGACAAAAAAAAAAACTCGCCAACCATGATCCAAACAAATGATCTTACTCGTAGGTGGTTGGATATTAAAAATGAAATGTATCGCATTCCAATAAATTTCGCAATGTAACAATAAAAAAGGGGTGTTGGATGGTTTTATCCGCATTAAAAAATAACACTTAGTATAACATGTCTAACCTCCTTTTATTAAACTATCTTTAGTCAAGATGGCCCTTCTGTTAAGGTACCAAAGGAAAATTTTGATCTTCAAAGGCATCTTAGCCTCTCAGAATAAAGTTTTCCCTAGAAGTGTGTTAGTACTCATAATATTCTTATATAACAACTGTACTGAGAAATGATCGTTCTTATTAAATTTTCACGCAAACTTCTCATTCAAAGACATCGGTACTATTGAATCCACCGAATTATGCCGATCTACCAACTTATCACATGTCAATGCCCATCTAAACGAAACATTTAAAGGCGTTGTACTTAGCACTTGCGAGACTGTGACACTTTTTCTTCTAACTATTCTATACAAAGAAGGAAATATCTTCATTAAAGGTTCGTTTCCTAACCAACAATTTTCCTAAAATCTAGTTTGGTTATCATTGTTGACCTTGAATTTACCCTTTGTATAAAACTAGTCTTTGACATCCATTAGTCCCGCAAAAAATGCGAGTCTCTGAGTTTTTTAACCACTTAAGATAGAGTCTTCTTCTTGAGTTATTCCTGTTATGGACATATTGCCATAAACCATCTTCATTTTGAAGCTTTAAAATCCATTTGCCTAGAAGGCACTTATTTTGCCCAGTTCAAAATCCCTAGAGCCCCAATACACTTTGCTTTGCATAAGTGTTCCACCTAGCAAGCCTATACTTCTTCTTATGTTCATCACATTGCTAAAAAATCTGGATATGTAATAATCTGGCTTTTTAAGGATTCCTTTAGGTATCAAGAAGGACGACATAAACATTAGGAGGCTTTATAAAAATGACTTGATTAGAACAAGTCCAACCACCTACCGACAATAATTTCTCTTTCCAACTGCTGAGCTTCTTCTAGAACCTTTCTTCAATTAGCATCCAATATTTATTCATAATTTTGCGATAATGCATTGGTATGTCTAGATACCTAAAGGGAAAACTTCCCTTTTTGCACCTACACAGTTCAACGTAATCCTTACTTAAGTCCTTAGTATTACCAAAGCAAAAAAAAAAAAAAAACTCACTTTTATGGAAGTTTATTTTAAGGCCAGATAACTTCTCAAATGTAGGGCCTGATTGGTTGGCTTCCAATTCTTACCCTAGCCAAAAGCATAGCATGCCAAAATTTGTAGGCATCAATTGGTTCGTTACCAAAGAATTGATACACCAATATTTATGGCAAAAGTTTTGTCAAGTCTTTAGAAAGTTCTTAAACTGCATAAAAGAGAAAATTGGCAAGCCTTGATTTTGGCAGTCAACCAAATGCACACCTATGTTTTTTGCCCTAAACTTTGGCAGGCCTTGATTTTGGCAAGCCTTAGTTTTAGCTTGCCATAGTTTTGGTTGGGCAAAAATTAGTATCTAACCAATCAGGCCCATAATACCATCTTCAAATTATTGGCCTCATCCAAATCATTTTCTATGAATAGTATAGTGTCATCTGAGTGTTGAAGGATAGAAAGGCCTTCGTCCACCAAGTTTGGCACTACCCCTGAATTGTCCACTTAATTATTGCAAAGTAGAGAGTGCCAAACGGAAATAGAGGCTCATTTTCCCCTCTGGGCTCTGATAATAAACCACCAGTGTGATCTGTGCTGTAAAATAAAAAACTAAAAATCTACTGCTGTCATTTCCCCCCGCTACTGCGAGTCAATGGTCATTAAAGTGCCAGTGTTCAGAATATGAGGTTATCATCTCATATTTGCGTCGAGTGATTATTCTGCTTTAATTACCACACCAAAGCATCGAATTCGAACGCCCCACGAACACTTGTGAGCGCAGAGGATTCAGGATTCGTAGAAAGCAGACAACAGAAGCATCCATATACTTGGATGAACTGACAGAACTTTTCACCATCATCATCTGCTCGTCATATATATTTACAATCAGGAGGACGAACCGGTCGGTCATGTTCCAATCCAAGCCAAAGCTCGGCTGCTGAAACCTCAAAGCTGGAACAGAGCAAGAGGACCTAAGACCTATGACCTATGACTAATTAGGGCCCCAGCAGCTGAGGTACATGACCGTCCTCATCCCCTCCTCGGCCTTGTCCGCTCTCCTCCTCTCCGCCGGCGCCGGCGCCAGCTTCTTGGCCTGCGCGAAGCTGGGTGCGTTGGCCTTGGCGGTCCTGTGGAGGGACCGCAGCGCGTAGTTCCAGCGGCAAAGGCCCGCCTGGTCCTTGAGCGCCTCCACGGCGCCCACGCTCATTGCCACCATCCACGACGCCTTCGCTGCGCCCGCCATGTCCTCCTCCTCCTCTTTCTTGGAGATTAGCTTGTTTGGCTTCAGAGGATCGCTCGCTGATCGCTGTAGACTTGTACTGAGTTGCTGTGAAAGAATTGTGATGCCGTGTTGTTCATGCTAGGCGGGCGGGGTGGTGTGGGTTAATATACTTTTTTTGATCGGTGGTGCGGCGGGGCGAAACAGGCGGCCGCGCACGCTGGTTTCCCAGCAAACCGGGGGCTTCAGTTCAGGGCTTCAGGCGCCGCTGTCCGCATCCGCACACCTCACTCTGCCGTCTTGCCGCCCTGGACTTGCCGGATTTTTTCTTCTTCACGGGCCCAGCGGCTCGCTCTTGTTTGTTTATTTCGCGTCTGGCCCATACCCCGTAACGGGCTAGCTACTGGTACATGGGCTGCTGCATGCGGTCGAGCCGCTTCGGGCGCAATCGAAGGCTTCTTCCTGGAGACCCTCTAGTCTGATGCTGGGCCCTCGTCGCCAGAGCATATATGGTTGCATTTGCATTGCAGCGTTATCCGCTCGCCCGATCCCGCGGCCGCGTCCTTCTCTTCCTCACCCTCTCCATCCGATCCGAGCACTAGAGTCCAGAGACCAGAGCATAGCAACGGAGGTGCTCTGCTCACGTGAGAACGATCGATCCAGCTGCAGGTCCCCAAGCTATGCAGCACATAACCAGCGCGTGCAAGCCGAGTCACGCCTCGTGCGCAGCAGCAGCCGCGCCGCTGCCGCCCAGGGCCATTGCTCAGACGAGCAGCCGCCGTCCCCTGCCGTCGTGTTGCAGGTCGAGACCCAGTGACCAACGGCGTCTGGCTGGCCGGAGCTGGAGCCAGATAATTTGATCCGTTGATGCTGTAATCAAGCACTGACCTGACCACCTGATCTGACTGCATCTTCGATTGCTGTAGCTAGAGATGCAGCCTCGAGACTGGCGGTCCGGAGGAGATGCCAGGAGGAGGGACAAGCAGCAGCAGCAAGAAGCGGCGACCGACGACGAGCAGCAGAAGAGGACCTTCCTCAGCCTGGAGGAGGCCGGGCTGGTGGAGATGTCCGGCCTCAGCACGCACGAGCGCTTCCTCTGCCGCCTCACCGTAAGTCCGCATTTACAGGGCTGCGGTGACGATTGGACGAGCAAGGATCATTTACAGGGCTGTTTTTGCTGCTGTTGTGTTTCTTTTCAGATATCGTCACTGAACCTGCTGAGGGTGATATCGGAGCAGGAGGGCGTCCCGATCGAGGAGCTCAACGCCGGCCGCGTCTGCGACTGGTTCCTCAAGGACAAGCTCAAGAGGGAGCAGAACGTCGGCACCGCCGTCCTGCAGTGGGATGACCCTGGATTCTAGTTCTAGTTCCACTTTCATGTTTCATCCTACGCAGATCATTTCCAAACGCCTGAACAAAGACTACAGGACAATGCCATTCTATGGAGGAGGACTATGGTGGAGAAGAGTTTTTCCGTGTCAGTGGCTCAGTGCCTTTGCCGGATGCTCATGGTTGACGAAGGAGACGAGCTTAATGGCATGTTCACTTGTTCAGTCTTCATCATACCTGTATTCTCTAGTTGCATCAGTTCATCACCATGTCTGAACTCTGAAGGGGCATGATACGACACGAGACGATACGTCCTTACTTCAGGGCTTCACGTCCTTTATGGTCCAGCAACCAAAGCTAAAACTTCACTTCAGTATTTAACGAGCTGTAGTACTTTAAAAAAAAAAGGATTTAACGAGCTGTACCAATCTCTGAGTATCTCAGTTTCAAGAATGGGCGCATCAAATCTGACTATCGAATAATAATTTCATGCGAATTCATCGGAACTTCGATTTGAAATCATCTTCGCAAAGTTCCTGTAGCGTTAGATAATTTCCCATGGCAAACAGAAGAGTAGAGGCAAACTGACACTCGGTCATTGACTCATTGGCCAAAGCCAAACACGAAACACCCAAACCTCAGAGACGCCTGCCCGCTCATTTCGTCGAACACCTCTGCCGCCGCCGCCCTCGTCCGATGCGCCGCTTCTGCCACGTCCCCCGCGGCCGGCGGCCGGCCGCCGCTCCCCACGACCACCAGCAGCTCCCGCCGCCGGAGTGGATCGATCCGTACCCGGACCTCGCGGACCCAAGCCCGTACGCCTCCGGGTCGGCGGCCCCGCCCACGCCGTCGCCGTGGCTGCCCCGCGTGATCTCCCTCGTCCTCCGCTCCCCGCCCGCCACTCTAGCCACCGACCTCCGCGCCTTCTGCAGGACCGTCCTCCTCCGCCTCTCCCCGGCCTTCGTCGCCGCCGCGCTCCGCTCCCCGCAGCTCACCCCGCGCCCGCTCCCGTCCCTCCACTTCTTCCGCTCCCTGCCCAACGGCGCCGACCTCCTCGCGCACCCGCAGCACCTCCTCAGCTGCTACGTCTCCCTCCTCCACTCCTTCGCGCGCTCCAGGGAGACCGCCGGCCCCGACGCCGCCGGCCAGGCGCGGCAGCTCGTCGCGGAGCTGCGCGCGCACGGGGACGCCGTCCTGAGGCACCTCGCGCCGGCGTCGTCGGCCTCGTTGATCCGCAGCCTCGCGGCGTTCGGCCTCTCCGAGGAGCTACTGTGGGCGTGGCAGGCCATGCGCCTCGCCGGTGTTGAGCCGTCCAGGCTCACCTACAACTGCCTGCTGGACGGCCTTGTCAACGCCGGCCTCCTTGACACCGCCATCAACGTGTTCGACGCAATGTCCACGGAAGATCGAGTGCAACCCGACGTGGTTTCCTACAACATTCTCATCAAGGGGTACTGCCGCGCGGGGAGGACGCAGGATGCAATGGCACGGCTCGCGGATATGAGGGAACAGGCAGAGCTCACGCCGGACAAGGTGACATACCTCACTCTCATGCAGCGCCATTACAGCGAGGGCACGTTTCCACAATGCATAGCACTGTTCCAAGAGATGGAAGAGAGGGGAATGGGGAAGGAGATACCTCAACATGCCTATGTGCTGGTGATCGGCGCCCTCAGCAAGGACGGGAAACCATTTGAGGCGCTGGCTGTGTTTGAGAGGATGATGAAGCGAGGTTGCCCAGCCAATGCAGCCATGTACACTGCGCTCATTGACTCGATGGGTAAATTCAGGAGGGAGAAAGAGGCAATGGCACTCTTTGAGAGGATGAAGGCCAGTGGAATTGAGCTTGACGCGGTCACATATGGTGTGGTTGTTAATTGCTTGTGCCGATTTGGCAATATGGATGAGGCAGTTGCGTGCTTCAGGAGTTGTGTAGAGAAGGGTGTTGCAGTGAATGCCATTTTCTATACAAGCCTAATCGATGGCTTTGGAAAAACCGGGATGGTTGACCAAGCAAAGGAGCTCTTCGAGGAGATGATTGCTAAAGGATTTGTGCCTGACTCGTATTGCTACAATGTTCTAATCGATGCATTAGTCAAAGCAGGACGAACAGACGATGCTTGTGCTTTCTACAAGAGAATGGAAGATGATGGCTGTGATCAAACAGTCTACACATACACCATTCTCATTGATGGTTTGTTCAAGGAACACAAGAACGAGGAGGCACTGAAGTTCTGGGACAGCATGATTGATAAGGGAATCACCCCAACAACTGCAGCTTTCAGGGTCCTCGCCAATGGACTCTGCCTTTCCGGTAAATTCAGCCGTGCATGGAGGATATTGGATGAATTGGCTCCAATGGGGGTGATTCCTGAGACGGCTCATGAGGATATGATCAATGTGTTGTGTAAGACTGGCAGATTCAAGCAGGCCAGCAAATTGGCAGATGGCATTGTGCAGAAGGGCCGTGAGGTACCTGGGAGGGTTCGAACGATGATGATCAATGCGCTAAGGAAAGCAGGAAATACTGATCTGGCATTTAAACTGGTGCATAGTAAGATAGGCATTGGGTATGAAAGATCTGGCAGCATCAAAAGAAGAGTGAAATTTCAAACACTGTTTGAATGATGATCAATGCACTAAGGAAGAAAGCAGCAAATACTGATCTGGCATTTAAACTGGTGCATAGTAAGATAGGGCCTGTTTGGTTGCCAAATTTTTTGGCGAAATGCTACTGTAGCATTTTCGTTGTTATTTGGTAATTAGTGTCCAATCATAGTCTAATTAGGCTTAAAAGATTCGTCTCGTGGATTTCGTTTAAACTGTGTAATTATTTTTATTTTTTATTTATATTTAATGCTTCATGCATATGTCCAAAGATTCGATGTGATGGGGAATCTTGAAAAATTTGGCAAAATGAGATGGAACTAAACTGGCTCATAGGCATTGGGTATGAAAGATCTGGCAGCATCGAAAGAAGAGTGAAATTTGAAACTAGTTGAATGAGTTGCCGATATTCTTTCTCAAAGGTTGAAGGCATGTGTCCAGTTTCACTCATAGGGTTGGCCACATTTAGATTTCTGCATCTCAGAGCAGTAGGAGAAAATCTCAACCTAAAACTAGTTGTTAGGGGAGCTACAAACCTTTTTTTTAGGGTTTTGAAAGGCCTCATCTCCAATCAATAGAATGAGAAAATTCCATCCCCAATATTTATCTTCTGTCATGTGGGCTCCATTTGTCATTCAATATTTTACTTCCCGCGCGTTTCTCTCTTTCTCTTCCCGCTCCGAGCGACGTATCTGCTCCGCCGCCGCCCGGCGGAGAAAATTGGACCGCATCTGCTCCGCTCGCCTTCGCGAGCACTCCGCCGCCGCTCCTCCGAACAGTGCCAGTGGGGGCGCCAGGAGCTTCGGCAAGGCAGCACGAGAAGCTGCAGCAAGGCGGGTGTCTTCTTCCCCGCCCACGGTGATGGCCCCCGCGGCCACCATCTTGCCGTCAGCGTCCCCTTCCCCGTCCCTGGCGCCGGCAGTTGGAGCTCGCGCCAAACTACAGGTTTTTCTCAGGGGTGGGAATTGAAGGACCGGTGGAGATGATCTTAATCACTTCGGTTATCGGCTTGGGTGTCGGTTTTCGTAGCACACCGAACCGATATAACATCTACCGAAGTAACCGAACTACGCAAAAGGGAGGAGGCAGTGAGGCACACCGCAGACAGCCACTTGCCCAGCCCACAAGGGCACCAGCGCCGCACTCCCCGTCAGGCCGTCACTCCCCCGACTCCCGCACCAGCGCCGCACGGCACGGCACCCTAACCCTAGCCACCACATTGGTCGCAGCGGCGGCGACGGCGGCGGCGGGTGAAACGACGGCGACGGCGCGGCGCATCGGGCTCCGACGGCGCGGGGGCACCACGCAGGCTCCGACGGAGAGGGCGCGCGGCCGCGCAGGCTCAGCACCACCCACGTGAAGATCTCCTTCCAGTACAATGTCGGCAGCTACCGAGGAGTCCAACGTATGTCTTCTACTCTTCTTCTCTTAAGTTCAGACTTCAGTTATCCTTTCTTGGTTTCTTAGATCTTGCACAAATAGACCAACCTAACCTATGCTTGATCTTAAGTTGTGTGTTTCATGTTTTTATTTATATATGGGGGACACTGATGAAACCGTTGCAAATCAGGTGAATGAAATGATAGAGGTTGACGAGGAGGACGATCAGCAGACCGAGGAGGATGAAGGTGAACAGCAAGAGAAAGAGGAAAACAAGAAAAGGAAAGCAAGTGCTCTAAGTTCAGATATTTGGGATCATTTCACCAAGGTAAAAATTGCAAATGGGGAGGAAAGAGCCAAGTGCAAGTACTGTGGGAACTTGTGTAGCTGTGACACATAGACAAATGGAAATAGTAGTGTTGGTACTCTATCTACTTCGGAGTTTGATCTTGATGACCTTAGAAACAGTTTTGCTGAAATGATAATTGAAGATGAGCAACCATTTGCCTTATCTGAACGCCCCGGCCTTAGAAATTTTTTGGCCATAGCATGCCCACATTTTACTTTACCCTCAGCCACTAGAGCTTGTGTCGAAGTGCATTATGTCCAGAAGGAAAAGCTGAAGAAGTTTTTAAAAGAACACTGTGGAAGGGTTAGCCTCACAACTGACACATGGACATCCAATACCAACCAAAACTACATGTGTGTGACAGCACATTTTATTGACAATGATTGGAAGCTCCACAAAAAGATCATTGGTTTTTTCTTGGTAGAGGGTCACAGAGGGGAAGATATTGGAAAATCCCTAGAGAATTGCTTGGCAGCATGGGGAATTGATAAGGTTTTTACAATAACAGTAAACAATGATAGTGCAAACAACGATGCAATAAAGTACATGCGGAGGGTCTTGAATGAATCAAATGGTAGCATTGCTAAAGGAGAGTATCTACACATGAGATGTGCTGCACACATAGTTAACTTGATAGTTAGTGAAGGCCTAAAGGAAATTGATAGGTCTGTGGTTCGTGTCCGTGCTGCTGTTAAGTTTGTCAAGGGTGAAACATCTAGATTGGCAAGGTTTAAGAAATGTGCTGAATTAGCAAAGGTACAGACCAAAGCCTTTCTTACCCAAGATGTTTGCACTAGGTGGGACTCTACTTACCTGATGCTAAACACTGCACAGCAGTATGAAAAGGCTTTTGAAAGGTATAGTGATGAAGACCCATACTATAAACTAGACTTAAATGACGAGAAAGATGGTCCAGGAGTTCCTGAAAAATCAGATTGGGATAATGCTAGGAAGATGGCTGAATTTCTTGAACATTTTTATGAACTTACGCTCCGTGTTTCTGTCACAAGTTGTCCAACATCAAACACTTATTTTCATGAGATTGATGAACTGTTGCTTTTGCTGCAAGAGTGGTGCCACAGTGAGGATAGGTTATGTAGTGAAGTGGGTAAGAGAATGCTAGTAAAGTACTACAAGTACTTTGGGGAGAAATATGGAGAGAGGCTGGGGGACAGAGAGAAGCGAGGAGAGAAAGATAAGGGGGATCAATTGCTGAACCTGAACTTCGTTGTTTATTTCTGTGTTGCAATTGATCCAAAGTACAAGCTTTCAACTTAAATAAAGATGGCTATGATGATCTTGTTTGGTGATGAGATAGGAGAGAAATTGTGGGAAACAGTGAACACTTCTTTCCATGCTTTGTTTGAAGAGTATAGAAATATGTATGCTCCAAGTGATAATGCACCACAACAGCCCACTGAGACTCAAGAACCACCTCCAGAGAGCAAAAGGTCGTTCAAGTCTATAATTGCTGAGAAAATGAGGAAACGTGGGGGTGCAAATGCCACTACCAAATCTGAACTTGACAAGTACTTTTCAGAAGACAATGAAGAGGATAATGAAGGGTTTGACATTCTCAAGTATTGGAAGGGCAATGCTAGAAGGTTTTCAATACTGTCTCGCATGGCCCGTGATCTCTTAGCAATTCCTATCTCAACTGTCGCTTCTGAATCAGCCTTCAGTAAAGGTGGACGTGTTCTTGATGATTTCAGGAGCTCACTCAACAATGGTTGAGCGTCTGATTTGTGCAAGTGATTGGATTCGTGGATCCAATGTTGTTAGAGTTGAAGAGAATGAAGAAGAATTGTACAAGCTTGAGGAAGGTACTTGTTAATTTTAATGCTATCTAGTTCTTTTATGTTCTTCATGATTCATTTCTATCTACTCATGACTAATGTTGCATTTCATATTTCACTTATTGTAGAACTGGGTGCCCTCACTATTCCTAAGGAGACAACAGAGTGTTGAACAAGCCAAAAGTTTGATGTTGTTGCTGTCTGGAAGGAGTGTTGGTGCACTCATCTTTGATTTAATCAATTTGTGGCCACTGTGATCATGTTTGCTTGTAATAATTTAAGTTTGAACCACTGCTAGTCTGCAATCTGCTACTGGCCTTTGAACTTCATGTATTGTTGCCTTGTTGGTTCGGTTATTGTAGTATTGAAACATGAACTGCCGAAATGGTTATTGTAGTATTATTTACTGTGCTAATCAACTGTCTCTGTGTTCCTGTCAGTGTGCTGCAATACTCGTTCGGTTGTGTTCGGTGCACACCAAACACTGAACCGAAATAGAGCACCGGACATGTCGAGGTTTGGTATTTGCCAGCACCGATCGGCTCTGAGTTTTCCAGCACCGAAGGTTTTTTACACCGAAAAAAACGATTGCTCAGCCCTACTCATGGATCACTTTTCAGCTCAGGCTATCGCTATGAAGAAAAGCCTCCCTTCTCAAAGTTTTGTGTTGAATCATGTGGTAGCTTTGAGTAGTTAAGAAAGCTGCCGTCACACTAGTTTTAAACTGATAATGTAGTTACATCTCTCAAGGCTTCCTCTGATTTCTGGAAGGACTGATCCAAGACAAGATTTATAGATAATAACACACTTGTACACTACTAGTGGCAAATTCTAGCACAGTTTATTACCAGGTTGATGAATCTTAAACAATTTTTGCAGGGCCAAAAGGTGGACTACTGAAGCAGCATGTGAAGGCAATGAATGCCTATAGCCGTCAGCAGGGCACTATTTTAACTCGGTAGAACCAACGCACGATTCACACAAGACAGGACAATATCGATTCGGACTATTATGAGATCTCACTCGATTGGTTGTTCTGTTTAGGGCCTGCACGGCTTATGCCGGTTTCGGCTTATCTATTTTACGTAAATTGAGGCACTGTAGCGTGAATCTGTTTTTGTAAGCCGGGGTTAAAATGAACTAGAAGCTGAAAAAAATCAGTTTTTCTGGCTTCATCGGCTTTGGCTTCATCGGTAAAGCCGTTTTGGATGAACCGTGCCAAAGGGGACTTTAATCAGAACAACTGATGAGCCTGGACGGTGAGAATGGCCTAGACCCCTATCTTAAGTTTAGAGCTCTAAAAACTTAAGTCTAAAACTCTAACGTGAGTTGGACTAAAATTTAGAGTTAACTTTAGATCACCTAATTAGAGCTTTAGCTATAAAGTTTAGAGATCTAAAGTTTAACGTAGAGGATCCAAACATGCTCTTACTGTTCATTTAAGAATGGCTAACTATCTTCTATTCCCTCCTGTCCAAATAAGTCAAAACATAAGGCGTTTATTTTTCAAAACAATTAGCATTGCGTATTCTCCCTCAAAACAATTAGCATTGCGTATTCTCCCTCCATCCCCAAAAGAATGTTTTCTAAAACAGTGTCATGTTTAGGCCCTGTTCGCATATTTTTCAGCGAACGAATATTGTTTTTCTCTCACAACAAATCAGCATAAGCATAAACCAAATTTTAGCGAAACAAACAAGGTATTGACCGATTATAAATTAAAAAGTATAAATATTTATAATATCAAATAAACATCATTAAATTTACTACAAAATATATTTTCATACTAAATTGATTTGAAATCATAAATGTGAATACTATTTACTAAAAACTTGGTTAAACGTGAAGTACTTTAACTAGCACACATACCATAATTGCATTCTTTCACTAGCCTATTCACTTGTTGGTTTCAGTCAGGGCTTACCAACCAGCCAACAGTGTCTTTCTCTCACACCAAACCAACACCAACTATGTTTATCAGCCTAGAAACGATAGTATTCAAGCAAAAAGAGCGTACCCAGTGCAGAGAGCTCCCGCTCTATGCGGGGTCTAGAGAAGGATGTCAGTGGAAGCCTTACCCTCGCCTGTGCAATGCGAGGAGACCGCGACTCGAACCCGGGACCTTCCGGTCACAGGCGGTAAGACTCTACCGCTTGCACCAGGACCCGCCCTTCATAGTATTCAAGCAAAAGCGTTTATTTTTTCAAAACAATTAGCAGTTGATGACACAGAAAAACTGGAGTTCTAATTGACTAATATGCTAATTATATCTGAAAATTGCACTCTGTAAGTGATCCGATAATAAAATAACAGGCATTACAGGTTCCAAACTTGTATTATATCTTGCTGTATAAAATCTGACAAATTGTCAGGCATGACTAATCAAATCAACTGTGAGAAACGGCGTTGGAGCACATGTTTTTACAAACACAATTACAATGTCAAGTATATTTGGTTGCCATTCTCACTGATTACAAAGCAATCGACCAAGAAAGTACACAAATAATCACATTACAGGTCTCCTCCATTCTATTAGGAAAAGAACACTACAATCTTTTATCTTCCGGGGAGAGGAAAGATAAGTCCAATGGGCTTGGTAGATATGAGTCTGCAACATTCAGAAGCTAGTTAAGTACCACACAAAATTGAATTTCAGCTTCAATATTTAAATTGCACAATGCAGCTCAAAGAATGTCAAAACACAAAATCACTATGTTTCCATGAAACTTAAGAAATGGAACTAAAAGAGAGAAATAAAACATAACAATAATGCAGCAATATTATCTCAGTCTCTGAATTCATGTCATATTAGATACTGTTTCTCCAAGTAGGTTCTCCCTGAAGCAGGGACTTGGATACATAGCAGATCCATTTTGCAGACAGAAACATCACTGAAAGATGATTGCTTGGATTCTGATATGACCTCAACCAAGCTTTACGATTAAGCACAACTTTCAGAATAAAAGGAAAGAGCACGAAACAAAAACTGAGAAGGAAATAAGGTTCTTCTGTAATGCCTCGGTTTTATCAAATGATGTCATATTATGTACCATGCTTCCTCAAGTAGGTTCCCTGCAACAGGGACTTGAGTCCACAGGACATCCATTTTGCAGACTAATCATCACTGGCAGTCTCACAAAGTAATTTATCTTGCTGATGAAACACTAGCAAAGAAAAAGAATAATCATCTCACCAAGGAATAATCATTACATGAGCAAAAACATACAACTAAGAACCCTAAGTGTACCAATCAGTCATCAAAGAACAATTCTCACGTAGACTAATGCATGCAGCCAACCAAGGCAAAACATTAGGCCTTGTTTATAAACCTCAGTAAATGCCCATGTATCTCATTTGTATGTAGGACCCCAAGTAGGTTCTCCCAGAAATAGGGCTTGGAGTTACCTACACCTCACATGTTGGGCAGCTCATCATAGGTTACTGTGAAGGTGAAAATTGGAGGCATTTGGTTCATAAGCTTTCAAATATAACAGTGAAAGATAAGAAAGAGCTGAACATAACATAGGTGAATATTTAAACCAAAACCACAGTGCACAAAAAACACCTCAGAAAATGCCCATGAATTTCATTTGAATGTAGGACTCCAAGTAGGTTCTCCCTGGCAAGCAGGGACTTGGAGCTGTCTACACCTCACACATTAGGCAAATCATCATAAGCAAGAAAATTGTAAGCACATTTCTCCATCTATGTTCTGCCAAATAAATATGGACAATTTCATTCAAGAACAATATCCACCAAGAAACAAAAAAAAAAGCATATACATTGTTCAAAATGTTGTTAAATGCTTTGTTCATAAAGCTCAGTAAAGCCCGTATATCTCATTCGAATGTAGATACCCAAGTAGGTTCTCCCTGAAAATCAGAGACTTGGAGCAATCTACATCTAATTCAAAGGGCGATTCATCATTGCCTAGTAAAAGATTTTCATATAATATTACAGACTTGCCAATACAACAAAGGAAATTGAAAGCTGATGCTAATCAACTTATCATGACAATAATCATCGAACATTAAACAAGCTGAGGACAAACAACCGCAGTTGGCTGATTTAGTGAGAGATTTTAGAAGCAATACCACGACAAGAAACAGTAAGCTTCCACGTTAAACTCACCAATAATTGCTATGTGCCTCCATGACTGGGCTGCCTTGAGAGTGAACATTCTCAAGAAACCAAAGGTGAGGAGAGGCACATTGACATACACGAAACTACACATTTGATCTCTCAAACGAAATCACAGCATAATCACAGCGAAACCAAAATCACAGCCTAATCATAGCGAACTACATGGTGACAAGCAATATAAGCAATATATAGAGAACGTAACATCAAGAGCTTGCAAGGAAAAGCTTACCCTCCGTCAAGTGTTAGCCTTCTTATCCGGCGAACTAGAAGACTGAGAAGAACCAGTCGCCGCCGCAGGTGCGTCGTGGGAGCAGCACCCACCGGGGCCGTGGTGGTGGTGGTGGTGATGGTGATGCTTCTTCGGTTGGGGCTGCCGGAGAGGCTTGCGCATATCGTACGCGTCCTCCCCATCGGCGTAGTACTTAGCCTCGATGTCGTGGATCTGGTACCCGAGGGTGGAGGTGTAGAGGTTGAAGGCGGCGCGGTTGGATCGGCGGACGTGGAGGGAGACGTACTCGGCGCCGAAGACCTGGTCCATGGCTGCCTGCGCGGCGGACATGAGCTTGGTGGCGAGCCCGAGCTTGCGGTGGGAGCGGAGGACCGCGAGGGAGGTGATGTGTCCGTGGCAGGGCTCGGAGGGGTCCTCCTCCATCTTGGCGAGCACGTAGCCGACGATGCGGCCGCCGTAGTCCTCGGCGACGAAGAGGAGCTGCGGCCACGACAGCATGTGGTAGAGGTAGTACTTCATCTGGTAGTTCTCCGGCAGGCACATCAGGTTGCACGCCTGCATCGCCAGCAGGTCGTCGATGGTCGCCTGCCGGATGCACACCATCTTGACCTCTGCCTAATTCTAACCTCTACGCTCTCCGATGCGGTGGATTCGGTGGTTCTCCGGCGATAGGTCGTGATGGTGATGCGGACGGCGGCGGACGCCTGGCATTAATATAGGGAGGGGCTCGGGAGGTCTTGACCTAACCCTAGAGAGGAAACGGGCCGAAATAGGCCTGTGGGCCGAGTGATTTGTTGCTTACGAACTTTAGCCGTGTTTGGCCAGCCTATGAGCAACAAACAATCTTAAACCCCTAGCTTCAAAAAAAAAAAAACAATCTTAAACCCACTTTTCTAATCCTCATTTAGAGAAATTCATATCCACTCAAAAAAATAGAGAAATCCATATCTTTGTGCCATTCTCGCTCTCTAGCTAGCGAGAAATTCATAACAGAGAATAACAACATTTGAAGATTCCAATTGAAGAAACTATTAGAGAACTTTTTTTCACCAATATCTATATTCCCATTAACATGGAATGATATAAAAAAACCTCTTAGAGTTGCTCTAAACTCTGGAGTACATGACATGTATCCAAACATAAACTAAACATTCGAATTTGAGTGCAAAAAAACAATATATCAGAAAGGTTGTCCTCTACCGTGATTGACCCGTTTTCCATACAGTCACTGCATGTGACACAATTACAGGTTTGTGCATAACCGCAAAAGTTTTTTCTTGAACTCACTCTCTAAATATCATTTGCAGAGTCAATATGATAAAAACGCTCTTTATATATTTTTCACCTTTCAACAATTTGTTTATATCTTGTATACGAATCCGGCTCTTCATCATTGGCTAAGGAATCCAAAATGGAAGATAGATGTAAGGAAAATGGACCCTAGGCTCATTTACTTTTGGATTTTGATGTTTGATGACCAACACAACTAAATTGTACTAATAAATTTGTAAGTGATTGTTTTGTAGTTCAATAGGGTGCAAGACGTGACTTGGACGAAGGCAACGTGATGATCGGATGATCAACACCACAAGCAAGACCTTAGAAGTACAAGAGAAGACCTAAGATATCAAGCAAAGTCCAAGCACGAAGATAGGAACCAAGCCGAACGTAAGATCGTGAAGAAACGAGCTCACATAGGTGACCAGACGCTGGCGGAAAACAACCGGACGCTCTGAACAAGAGGCTCGGCAACAGCAGGCATGATCGGACGCTGGAGACAAATCGACCGGACGTAGGACTGCAGCATCTGATCAAGTACAGAGAGATTCTAGAGCGGTGAAATTGCGACCGGACGCGTCCGATGGCATGTGACTGAACGCTGACAGCGTCCGGTCAGTTGATTGCGGCTCTAACAGTCGGGACGACTGAACGCGTCCGGTCAGGACATGATCAACGTCCGGTCAGTAGCAGAAAAGCGGAATTTCATCCTCAACGGCTACTTTCTTCGTGGGGCTTATAAATAAACCCCTCCAACCGGCCATTTGAAGTAAGTGGAGCTGAGGAAACATATCTAGGATGTTGATACATCATTTTAGTGATCTCCACTTGCATAGTGCTTTATGATTTATTAGGTGATTAGTGTAGGTGCTTTTACGAAGTGCTTAGGTTGATTAGACCACCGCTTATGCACTTGCTCTAGGTTTAGGCCTAGTGTTTAGTGAGGTTTGCATACATGTCACCACTCGGTCTTAAGCGCACCATTGTTGTACATCGAAGAGGCTTGTAGTCTTATGAGATCACACCAACCGCGGTTGTGGTGTGGCCGCCACCGTGTACCAGAGGAAACAAGGATAGCGGCGTTTTGGCCGGAAGCTTGATAGTGAAGACGGCGGTGAGCATCTAGGAGAGGCTTACCGAAAGGCACGTCGAAGGCCCACTTGCACGTGGAGAAGGCCCGAGGTTATCCATGGAGTTACCCGACCGGGAGTTTGTCCCTTGCGAGGGGCTCCAACGAGGACTAGGGGGAAGCTTGCGTGCTTCTTGATACCTCGGTAAAAATACCAGAGTCGTCGATAGGAGTTTGCATATCTCTACCTTGCTCTTTAGCTTCCGCGTTTACATTAGTTGTATTACTCCTTTTGTGGTAGAGATAGCAACACACTAGTAAAACCGTAGTTGCACATTTAGATAGTTTATCTTTTGTATAGGTTTTGCTAAGATTAGAAAAAGAGGCCATAGTTTAGAGTTAGAATTTTAAGTTGTCTAATTCACCCTCCCTTCTTAGGCATCACGGTCCCCTACAAGTGGTATCAGAGCCGATTGGCTTAATTTAGACTTTTGGCTTAACCATTATTGAGCCGATGCTATTTAGAGTGGTTGGGATGGATACGTCTAGGCCTCCGCACTTTGATGACACTAACTTTCTCAATTATAAAGCTAGAATGGCTTGCCACCTTGAGGCGATTGATTTGAGTGTTTGGAGAGTCACTCATGATGGGATGAAACCCATTAAGAATCTCGATAAACCCACGAAGAGTGAAGAAAAGGAAATTCATTTCAATGCTAGAGCTAAAAATTGCTTGTTTGAATCATTAAGTATGGATGTGTTTAACCAAGTGTTCACTTTAAATACGGCACATGAAATTTGATTAGAACTTCAAGAGCTCCATGATGGCACATCTAATGTCCGTGAGCAAAAATATTATCTAGCTAAACAAAATTATGATTCCTTTACAATGAATGATGATGAGCTTGTTTATAATATGTATTCTCATTTGAATCTAATTATCAATGAGTTCCATTCAATAGGATTAACAAAGCTAGATGATGCGGACATCGTGAGTAAGATCATCTCTATGCTACCACAAAAGAAATGTGCAAGCATCATTACCATCCTTCATAACATAGAGGACTTGAGCACCATGACCCCGGGCATAGTCATTGGCAAGATAGTGGCATTTGAAATATCACGTAAGATGGGTCAAGAAGAATCCTCTTCATTAAGCAAAGGCAAAGCTCTTACATGTAGCAAGAAAAAGAAGATGAAGGGCAAGCAAGTTGAGACAAGCTCAAGCTCAAGCTCCTCAAGTGAAGATGAAGAAGAAGATGAGGACGACGACGATGATGAAGATTCAAATGATGATGATCAATCTTCCTCCTCCACCTCCGACCTTGATGAAGAATCAATCAAACTAATCAACAAGATAGAGAAGATGATCCAAATGCTCAATGTCAAGAGTGTGCCCAAACAAATTCAAGATCTCATTTTCACCAATCAAAGAAATGAGCAAAGAAAGAGAGGATGCTATAGATACGACGAGTTGGGGCACTTTGTGAAAGTATGTCCGAACTAGACCACACCCAAGACAAAGAAGAAGGCATACAAGAACCAAGCCCTCACATCAATAAGGTTATGGGATGATTCTTCAAGTGAAGAAGAACACTATCACAAGAGGTGAGGCCGTAAGCACTCATCATCAACCTCTTCTCGTATGTGCCTTTTGACATGAGGTAACAAAAGCTTATCCTCTAGTGAGAGTGACAGTGATGATGATATGTCTTCTTATGATAAAATTATGTAACAAAATCTTAATTATACTAAAGTTTGCACTAGTTAACAAAAGAAGCTCAAAAAATTAAAAGAAAAGCTAGATAGTTCACAAGAAGCATATAAACTTTGCTTGAACAATATGAGAACTTTGTTAATCTCAATATTGAACTATCTGCTAAAATTGAGCAACTTGAGGCTAGTGCAACAACAATTACATGCACAATTAATGATGAGCAACTTGTAAAGAAAAATGAAAAATTAAAAGAAAAGTTAGTTAGATCACAAGATGCTTATAAAAGTTTGCTTGCTAAAATGGAAACCATGTGCAAATATTGTGATGAGCTAACAAATAAAGTTGCTAATCTTGAAGCCGTTAGTACAACCCCCACCAAGGTATCTAAAAAGAAAAGTTCTATCTTTAACATGCCTAAAAAGGATGCCTCTACTTCTTGTAATGATTTATGTTTAGACTCATCTTTGTACAACCAAATTTGTGTTGAGAAAGTTGTTGTAGATACATGCACACAAGAGGTTGCAAAGGAGAATGAGCAATTCAAGCAAGAAGTAGCTCACCTCACCAAGGACTTGACTCAAGTGAAAGGCAAGGCGAAGCAAGCCCAACTTCATCAAGATAACACCGTCAAGGAAGTGAAGAAGCTTGATGAAGGACAAATCATGGTTTGCTACATGTGCCATAAGGAAGATCACAAGTCCTATGAGTGCAAGGTGAAGAATGGGGGAGGAGCAAAGAAGAAAGAGAAAAAGCAAACAAGCAAGCTCTTCAACACCTACACCAACAAGGTGGACAAGAAGGCCTCCATACCATACTTGTTAAAGAAGAAGAAAAATAACAAGGTGGTGGCCATCAAGGTGAACAAGCAAGCCAATAATGGGGTCAAACGCTTTTGAGTGTCAAAGGAAATCATTTCCAATATGAAGAGCACCAAGAAGGTTTAGATCCCGAAAGGGAAGTGAGAAGTCCGATGGACTTCGGGGAATTTGGAGACTTGGCAAAAGTATGGATGCATTTTATGAGGTGCATCATTATGGATAAAGTCATTGCTAACTGGGTTAGTGAATACTATGGACCTAAATTCCCCTTTACATGTTAGGTAACTAGATATTATTACTTTAAATTGGTATCCTTAAACATCTAGTTACTTTTTATGCCTATATTTGCATTTGCATGCTTATATCCTTTGTCATGCATACACTAGGTATATCTTATGGTAGGCTTGCTCGGTTTTATTCTTAACCCTTGGAGCAAATCTACATGGTTTAAAATTATTTAGGAGCATAACACATAGCTTGTCTTTCGATTGTTCATCTAATATGTGCCAAAGTCTAAATTGTAGATAATTTCTCCCGAATATCGCCTTCAAAAATGACTCTCATGTGATGTCGTCTTTCAAGTGGTATTTTTTATTCTAAAATCAATGTTCATATTTCCTACAAGTATTCTATACTTATGTGCATAAATTTAGAGAGAGGTTACTCTACAAGTTGGATGCTTTGAGACTAACACATTTTCAAGCTTATCATGTGTGTAGTAGTCTCATTGCAAGGAAAATAGAGTCCCCGGAGTTAAGCATCATACTTTAAATATCCACCACCTATTGCAAGTGGTAAAAATCAAATTGATTTCCATATGTGGTATTTCTAAACTGATATAATCATATTGATTTTATTTTAATATTTATATGCTTTCTCCATGCATTATATAGATTAAATTCCCTTGAGCAATAATTTGCCATTTATGCATGTGCTTTGCCTTCTATCATATGAATGCATATATTTAGAGAGAGCTTAGTCTATATAATGTGAGAGTCAAATTTTGTGACCTATTCCACTCCACATACAAAGGATCACAAAGTTTGACCCTCCTTTGTGCTACTAATGTCTTCCTTTTTGGCGTTTGATTTCAAAGGGGGAGAATTTAGAGGACCAAAAGTAAGCATTAATTTATAGGACCAAAAGCTAGATCATAATAATTTACAAGTGGAATG
Source organism: Miscanthus floridulus (assembly GCF_019320115.1). Lineage (NCBI taxonomy): Eukaryota > Viridiplantae > Streptophyta > Magnoliopsida > Poales > Poaceae > Miscanthus > Miscanthus floridulus. The sequence goes on from NC_089591.1 coordinate 75,866,531, forward strand.
GTCTACAAGTGGTAATGGTCCGAGAAAGGGAGGATAGTGGATTATGGATTAGCCTATGTAACGGGTAAAATTTGTAGGATCATAAGCAAGGCTTAAATCCATAATACTACATGGGACTTTTTGCAAGGGCAAGATAAGTTTTCAAGTGGTACCTTCTAGTCTTACAAGTAGTATCTTTTAGCATCATATAACCTTGTCTCTTGCATTGTATCCTAGCAAGTAGATAGTTTTTAAATTCTATTTTTTTATTTGCTTATTTTGGTTGTGTTATCATCAATCACTAAAAAGGGGGAGTTTGTAAGAAAAATGGACCCTAGGCTCATTTACTTTAGATTTTGGTGTTTGATGACCAATACAACCAAATTGAACTAATGAATTTGTAAGTGATTGTTTTGTAGTTCAATAGAGTGCAAGACGTGACTTGGACGAAGGCAACGTGATGATCTGATGGTCAACACCATAAGCAAGACCTTAGAAGCATAAGAGAAGACCCAAGATATCAAGCAAAGTCCAAGCACAAAGATATGAACCAAGCTGGACACAAAGATCACGAAGAAACGAGCTCACAGAGGAGATCAGACGCTGGCGGAAAGCGATCGGACACTCCGATCAAGAGGCTCGGCAACAGTGGGTGTGACCGGACGCTGCAGACAAATCGATTGAACGCAGGACTGCAGCGTCCGATTAAGTACAGAGAGGTTCTAGAGCGGTGAAATTGCGACCGAACGCATTTGGTGGCATGTGACCGGACGCTGGCAGCGTCCGATCAGTTGATCGTGGCTCTAACAGTCGGGACGACCGAACGCGTCCGATCAGGACGTGATCAGCGTCCGATCAGTAACAGAAAAGTAGAATTTCGTCCCCAACGGCTACTTTCTTCGTGGGGCTTATAAATAGACCCCCAACCGGCCATTTGAAGTAAGTGGAGCTAAGGAAACATATCTAGGGTGTTGATATATCATTTTAGTGATCTCTACTTGCATAGTGCTTTGTGATTCATTAGGTGATTAGCGTAGATGCTTTGCGAAGTGCTTAGGTTGATTAGACCACCGCTTATGCGCTTGCTCTAGGTTTAGGCCTAGTGTTTAGTGAGGTTTGCATATCTTTTACCACTCGGTGTTTGAACGCACCATTGTTGTACATCGGAGGAGCTTGTAGTCTTGTGAGATCACACCAACCACTGTTGTGGTGTGGCCGTCACTGTGTACCAGAGGGAATAAGGCCCATGGTGTTTCGGCTAGAAGCTTGATGGTGAAGACAGCGGGGAGCATCCGGGAGAGGCTTACCGAAAGGCATGTCGGAGACCCACTTGCGCATGGGGAAGGCCTGAGGCTATCCACGGAGTTGCCCGACCAGAAGCTTGGCCCTTGCGAGGGGCTCCAACGAGGACTAGGGGGAAGCTTGCGTGCTTCTCGATACCTTGGTAAAAATACCGGAGTCGTCGACGGAAGTTTGCATATCTCTACCTTGCTCTTTAGCTTTCACATTTACATTAATTGTATTACTCTTTTTGCGGTAGAGATAGCAACACACTAGCAAAATCGTAGTTGCACATTTAGATAATTTATCTTTTGCATAGGTTTTGCTAAGATTAGAAAAAGAGACCATAGTTTAGGGTTAGAATTTTAAATTGTCTAATTCACCCTCCTTCTTAGACGTCACGGTCCCCTATAATAGCAATATTTGGAGATGTTGAATGGTAATTTTCACTAAAATTTTGATGATTTCAGGAGCTCACTCACACCAACAACAGTTGAGCGTCTAATGTTCTTGTTGTCTAGAAGGAGTGTTGGTCCAGTCATCTTTGATTTAATCAATTTGTCGTCAATGTGAACATGTTTGCTTGCAATAATTGAAGTTTGAAACCACTGCTAGTCCGCCATCTGCTACTGGACTTTGAACTTCATGTATTCATCCTATTTGCTTAGCTTATAAGCTATATTTTTTCAGCCAACAAAAATATTTTTCTCTCACAATAAATTAGTCGACAGTACTTTCAGACATGGCTTATCAGCCAAGCGAATAGGACAATATTGGCTTTGTTATTGTAGTATTGAAACATGAACCGTTGAAATGGTTATTGTAGTATTATTTATTGTGCTAATCAACTATCTCCGTGTTCCGGTCAGTGTGCTGCAATACTTATTCGGTTGTATCCGGTGCACACAAAACACCGAACCGAAACACTGAACATCGAACGTGTCGGTTTTTGGTATTTGCCAACATCAGTCGGCTCTGAGTTATCTAGAACCGAAGTTTTTTTACACCAAAAAGACCGATTGTCCAGCTTTACTGTTAGCTGGGCTGATAAGCTATGACTGAAAGTACCGTTGACTAATTTGTTGTGAGAGAAAAATATTGTTCGTTGGCTAAAAAAATACGGTCTATAAGCTAAGTGAACGGAGCGAATGTAGTTACATCTCTTAAGGCTTCCTCTAATTGCTGGAAGAACTGATCCAAGACAAGATTTATAGATAATAACATACTCGGTCACTTACTAGTGGCAAATTCTAGCACCAAATTCTTCTAGTAGTAGTTTATTATCATTAGGAGGGTGTTCGGTTGATCCAGTTTGGAAGACGTGGACGACTGATTTTGGCTGATTCAATAGTGTTCTGTGAGAGAGAATAAGCTAAAACAAGCTGAAACAAGTTGAGACTAGATAAGAAGAACATGCTGTTGTTGGTGAATCTAAAATAATTTTTGCAGAGCCAAAAGGTGGACTACCGGAACAGCATGTGAAGGCGATGAAGAGCTATAGGCCTATAGCCATCAGCAGGGCACTATTTTTACTCGGTAGCACCAACGCATGATTCAATCAGCCTGTTCGTTTTGGCTTATTCGTTTGTATCTGGTTAATAATCAACGGTTTGAACAATGTTTTTTTTTCTCACATCAAACCAGCTAGCAGTACTTTTCAGTTATGGCTTATAAGCCAATTCAGCTGAAACGAACAGGCTAAATATTGATGGGGTGTGTGTTTTTGAAAGGCACTCGATGGGGTGTTGTGTTCGAATGTTTGATCAGAACTAGTCCTCTTCGTGGGACGGGGTGAGCCTTGGAGGATGGCCTAAGATCCTCATTCTATTTACTGTTTGAAAACATCTAGGCCTCTAGTTGGGTTTTGATGATTAATGACAATACAAGATTACTATGACTAACATGTGTTTTGCAGAGACAATTAAGTTAGGTCATGGTAATGGAGATCGATTGGGCAATCAAGGTTGTCATGCCCCTACAATGGAAATCGTTTCGGTTTTCAAAGGATGGACGACAAGGTTAAGAATGACTAGTTCTAAGTGTCGATTGGAGTTGGAGTGACACTTAGAGTAGTTTAGGACTTTGTTTTTTCTTTGGCCATACTATTAAGGGGGGTATGGACGGGTAGCTTGACCTAGGTGAGTCTAGTGAGTTAGGTGTGGTGCACACTTGTTAAAACTTGCTCTAGGTAGCTCCTATGAATGCCTAAGATCCTTTAGAGCAAACTTCATTCACATATGATTGAGAGTTGGAAGTGAATGGAGGGTCAAATGCTGACCGAACGCTGGCCCCAGTGCGACCGGACACTGGGCGCAGGGTCTGGTCAGTTCATTTGATCAGCAGTCTACGTTCGGTGCGACCGGACGCTGGAGAGGTCAAAGGACCGGACGCTGAAAGGTAGCGTCCGATCGACTCCAATAAGGTTCTAGAGAAGGGAATCTGCGACCAGACGCTTCTGGTCAGTACTGACAGAACCCTGAGGGTTCAGCGTCCGGTCGAGTCCAGTAAGGTTCTAGTAAGGGTTTAATGCGACCGGACGTATTCGGTCAGTGGTGATCGGACCCTGCCAGCGTCTGGTCAACTCATTTTCACTAGTTCGTGGGTTGAACTGACCGGAGCGTCCAGTCAATACGACCGGAGCATTCGGTCACCCCGTAGAAGCTCATAATAGTTTGTTTTTTAGGCTACCTTATAAATAGAAGCTCCACTCGTGTGTGGAGTTACTTTTGCTCATTCCAACAGCTGAAAAATATGTTTGTGAGTGCCAAGAAGAGCAAGGTCCTAGTGAGGTGATTGAGATTTGAGAATCCAAGAGAGTAGCCTCATTAGTGAATCAAGAGTAGTCAAGTGTGCATCCATCTTCTTATTAGGCTTCGCGTGGTCAAGTGAGAGTTTGTGCTTGTTACTCTTGGTGATCGCCATCACCTAGATGGCTTGGTGGTGATTAGGAGCTTGGTGATCACCCGATGGAGCTTGTGGGTGACCCAACTCAAGTTGTGAGTGGCTTTGGGTGATTCGCCGTGATGGAGTGTCGAAGAATCAACCCGTAGAGAGCACTTGATCCTTGCGTGGATCAAGGGGGAGCTACACGCTTGCGTGGGTGCTCCAACGAGGACTAGTGGGGAGTGGCGACTCTTCAATACCTTGGCAAAACATCGCCGCGTTCTTCTCTCTTTACTTTGAGCATTTACTTTGTGTATTTACTTTGAGCAATTCAATACTTGTCTTTACATTCATAGAATTGGTATGCTAGAGTAAGTTTGGAATATAGGTTGCAAGTCCTTTGTGTATTAGTTTGATAGAAACACTTTTCTAGGCACAAGGGGTTAATCGGGCTATCCGTAGGATTTGATTATTGTAAGAAAATTTAGAATTAGCCCAATTTACCCCCCCTCTTGGGCATCTTGATCCTTTCAATTGGTATCGGAGCCTTGTGCTTACGTTTTTAAGCTTAATCGCTTAGAGCAAGATGTCTCACGGGGATAGACCTCCTCCTATCTTTGAGGGAGATGACTTTCCATATTGGAAAATCCGCATGGAGGTGTACTTAGAAGCTCTAGACGTTGGTATTCTTAGAGCCGCCTCACAAGGCTTCCCAAAACCTCAAAATGCTACTAACCTACAAGGCGATGAGGTTAATTATGAAAAATAGAATGCAAAGACTCGCAACACCATCTTTAGAGGCCTTTGCAAAGATGTGTTCAATCGTGTAAGGAACCACAAAGACGCCCATGCACTATGGTCGGACGTTTGTGCGCTCCATGAGGGAACCAAGAGTGAGCATGAGGAACGCTATCATCTTGTGATTAAAAAGCTAAATTCATTTGAAATGCTTCCCAAAGAAAATGCTAATGAGATGTATTCTCGTTTAAATGTTCTTATAGAGGAAGTCAATGGGCTTGGACTTACTCAAATGTCACCATTCGATGTTGTGAGAAAGATCTTAAGTATCCTCCCCATTAACAAATATGGGCACATTGTGACCGTGCTACATCAAGGTGATCTTTCCGCCGCTACACCGACACAAATCTTGGAAAAGATCAATGCTCATGAGATGTATATGCACATCATGCCACAAGATGGCTCATCCTCTACAAAGAAGAAAGAGAAGGACTTAGCATTCAAAGCTAGCCAAGATAAGGGCAAAGCAAGACTTGAGTATGAGAGCTCAAGTGATGAAGATGATAAAGAAAGTCTTGCTCTCATGGTGAAGAAGACCGCCAAGATGCTAAAGAAGCTAAATAAGAGTGGCATCAAGTTTGACGGCAAGAAGAAGAAGTTCTTCACCAGCTCAAGAAAAAAGCCAATCTCTGAGATGGATTGCTACAATTGTGGCGAACTTGGCCATCTAGCTCATCAATGCACAAAGCCCAAGAAAGACAAGTTTAAGAACAAGAACAAGGGCAAGAAAGATGACTCAAGTAATGAAGATGAAGATGAGAAGAAAAAGAACAAGCCATACAAGAAGAGAGATGGCAAGAAGAGGGACTTCCACAAGAAGAAGAAGAGTGAAAAGGCATACATTGTCGGTGATTGGCTCACGGACATTGATTCATCAAGTGGATCATCCGATGATGATAGTGACAATGAGAAGATGGCTGCCATTGCTATTGATCTTACATCTTCACCACCACCATCGCCATCATCCTCTACACACCTATGCCTTATGGCCAAGGATGAACGCAAGGTAACTAAGAGTGATGATAGTAGTGATGATGAGCATGCTAGTGATGATGATAGCGATAGCGATGATGATGATTCACCTACATATGATGATTTTGTCAAAATACTAAGAAAATACACTAAGATCATTAGAAAGAGTAGAGCTACAAATGAAAAGATTGATGCTAAAAATGATTCACTCTTAGCTAAGTGTGATACATTGGAAAAGGCTAATGATGAGCTTAGAGAAACTAATGATGCTATATCATCCAAACTTAAGGAGCTCAAATCTTCCAAGAAAGAGCTTAAAGATAAACATGATAAACTTGAGTGGGTGCACAATGAACTCATCACTAGCCATAACAAGCTAAAAGATGAATACACTACTCTTAAGATTAATCATGATACTCTTGTTATTGCTCAAGAATTTTTACCAAATGAGCCACATGATGCTACTAACCATGTTGTCAAGATTGATATGGCTACTTCATGTGATGATTTAATTGATGAGAGCATTGAGAATGGATCTAGTAGCAAAGGCAAGCAAGTGGTTGAGTGCAATGACTATGATGAGTATGTCAAGCTCAAGAGTGATAATGAGAAGCTCATGAAAGATCTTGAAGAGATGAAAAGCCACAACATCATTGTGCTAGAAACTCTTGATCATGACAAAGAGTTGATCCTTGAGAATGAGAAGCTCAAAGAAAAAAACAAGAAGCTTAAGGAAGAAAAGAAAGATGATGCTCTAAAAGAAGAAAATAAGAAGCTCAAGTTGGAGAAAGGACATCTCAAGATTGGATTGAGCAAGTTTGCTAGAGGCAAGCATCTCCAAAGTGAGCTACTCATAAACACCATCATGAAGATGGATAGAAGTGGCATCGGATATGTGGCAAGTGTAGAGAAGAAGAAGGCTCAAGCTCAACAACAACAATCAAAGTCAAAACCAAAGCCAAAGATATGTTTTGAGTGTGGACAAGAAGGCCACTTTGCTCATGAGTGTCAAAGTCCACTGCCACAACCCTTGCCCAAGCATGCTAGACCCTTTGCTTTCAATGTTCACTACATGCTTAGAAAAGATTCTAGTGGAAAGATGAAAGTCATGTTCTTAGGACCCCCAACAAGAGTAGGCCTAAGAAGATTTGGATGGCTAAGTCACTTGTTGAGAAGGTGAAGGGCCCTCAACAAGTTTGGATTCCTAAAGCTTGAATCTCTTATGTGTAGGTGAACTACAAGACCAGTGAAAGTCATTGGGTTATTAATAGTGGTTGCACTCAACATATGACTGGTGATCCTCGTATGTTCACCTCACTAGATGAAAAGGTAGATGGACAAGAAAAAATAACTTTTGAAGATAATTCAAAGGACAAGGTTAAAGGATTGGGCAAAGTGGCAATATCAAATGATCATTCCATCTCCAATATGCTCTATGTTACTTCATTGAGATTCAACTTGCTATCCGTTGGACAATTGTGTGATCTTAGCTTTCAATGCTTGTCTACTGAGAAGGATGTTGTTGTATCCAAGGTAGATGACAATCAAGTGATATTCAATGGATTTAGATACAACAACTTATATCTAGTTGACTTCACCTCTGAAGATGCTAATTTGAAGACCTGCCTATTCACCAAAACAACACTTGGGTGGCTATGGCATAGAAGACTTGCTCATGTTAGGATGAGCTCACTCAAGAAGCTTATGAAGAATGATTTGGTGAGAGGGTTGAAGGATGTGAAGTTTGAGAAGGACAAGCTTTGTAGTGCATGTCAAGCCGGTAAGCAAGTTACAAACACTCATCCAACCAAAGCTTTCATGTCAACCACAAGAGTGCTAGAACTCCTACATATGGATTTATTTGGACCAACAACATACAAGAGTTTGGGAGGGAATCTCTATTGTCTTGTGATTGTGGATGACTATTCAAGGTATATATGGGTGTTCTTCCTTCATGACAAATCCAAAGTTGCATCTTGCTTCAAGAAGTTTGCCAAGAGAGCTCAAAATGAATTTGAAGTGAAGCTCAAGAAGATTAGAAGTGATAATGGGAAAGAATTTGACAACACAAACATTGAAGCTTATTGTGATGAAGTTGGGATCAAGCATGAAGTCTCCGCAACTTAGACTTCTCAACAAAATGGTGTAGTTGAAAGGAAGAACTGGACTTTGATCACTCTTGCAAGAACAATGCTAGATGAGTACAACACCCCCAAAGCTCTATGAGTGAAAGCAATCAACACCGCATGCTATGCATCAAACCGCCTATTCCTTCAAAAGTTTCTTGGCAAGACATCTTATGAGTTGCTCAATGAAAAGAAGCCAGACGTCTCCTTCTTTAGGGTGTTTGGTTGCAAATGCTACATCTACAAGAAGCGGCAACACCTAGGGAAGTTCCAAAGATGTTGTGATATTGATTTTCTTGTTGGTTACTCATCAAACTCTAAAGTATATAGAGTATTTAATCATGCCACTAGCTTGGTTAAAGAAACATATGATGTAGAATTTAATGAATCTAACGGCTCCCAAGGAGCACATGAGAATCTTGACGATGTAGGTGATGAACCATTGAGGGAGGCTATGAAGAATATTCTGGTGGGAGACATCAAGCCAAAAGATGATGAAGATGATGTAGAAGTCATTGATCAACCCTCTTCATCAAGTGTGCCACAAGATGGTGAAAAAGATGGGAGAGTAGAAAATAAAGATACTCATATCTCCCATGAGTAAATGGTGGTACAAGCACAAGATGTTGATGCTCCACAACCTCCTCCTCAAGTGGTCAATAAAAGAAATACACCTCTCCTACAAGATCATCCACAAGATCTTATCATAGGGAGTCCATCAAAGGGTGTAATGACTTAATCTTAAAAACTTGCTTCATTTATTGCTTATCACTCTTTTGTCTCTTGCTATGAGCCTACCAAGGTAGAAGAAGCTCTCAAAGATCCGGATTGGATCAATGCCATGCATGAAGAGTTGAACAACTTCACTCGTAATGAAGTTTGGACTCTTGAAGAGCGACCAAAAGGTGCAAGAGTCATTGGAACAAAGTGGGTGTTCCGCAACAAGCAAGATGATTAAGGTGTTGTTGTGAGGAACAAGGCAAGACTAGTTGTAAAGGGGTTCTCTCAAGTTGAAGGGTTGGATTTTGGAGAGACCTTTGCACCGGTTGCAAGATTACAAGCCATCCGTATCCTTCTTGCATATGCATCACATCATGAAATGAAACTATATCAAATGGATGTGAAAAGTGTATTTTTAAATGGCTTTATTAATGAACCAGTCTATGTTGATCAAGCTCCCAGGTTTGAAGACCCTAGATATCCTAATCATGTTTATAGGTTATCTAAGGCATTATATGGGCTTAAGCAAGCCCTAAGAGCTTGGTATGAGCGCCTTCGGGACTTCCTCATTGAGAAGGGCTTCACCATTGGGAAGGTTGACACCACACTATTCACCAAGAAGCTTGATGGACATATCTTCATTTGTCAAGTATATGTTGATGATATCATCTTTGGATCATCAAATAAAGACTCATGCAAAGAATTTGGTGAATTGATGTCAAAGGAGTTCGAGATGTCCAGGATTGGTGAGCTTACATTCTTTCTTGGTTTTCAAGTCAAGCAAATAAAAGAAGGCATCTTTATCTCTCAAGAGAAATACATAAAAGATCTTCTCAAGAGATTCAAGATGGATGAATGTAAGCCAATCAAAATACCAATGCCTACCAATGGATATCTCGACCTAGATGAGGGAGGTAACCCATTGATCAAACTCTCTACCGTTCTATGATTGGTAGCTTGTTATACTTAACCACATCTAGGCCCAACATCATGTTTAGTGTGTGTATGTGTGCTAGATTTCAAGCTAGTCCTAAGGAAACACATTTAATTGCTGTAAAAAGAATCCTTAGGTATCTTAAGCATACACCAAGCATTGGCCTTTAGTATCCCAAAGGAGCTATATTTGAGTTAGTTCGCTATTCCAATTCAGATTATGCCGGATGCAAAGTGGATAGAAAGAGCACATCTGGAGAGTGCCATTTGCTTGGTAGATCACTTGTGTCTTGGTCCTCCAAGAAATAAAATAGTGTGGCTTTGTCCACCGCTGAAGCAGAATACATTGCCGCGGGTGCTTGTTGTGCACAAATTTTATACATGAAACAAACTTTGCTAGACTATGGCGTAGTTCTAGAAAAAGTACCTTTTTTGTGCGATAATGAAAGTGCGGTAAAACTTGCAAATAATCTGGTTCAACACTCTCGCACCAAGCACATAGATATCCGCCATCACTTTCTAAGAGATCATGTTGCTAAAAATGATTTATCACTAGAAGGTGTAAGAATCGAAGATCAATTAGCGGATATCTTCACTAAACCGCTAGATGGGGCTACATTTTGTAGATTGCAGAATAAGCTCAATGCGCTTGATTTTAGTAACTTCACTAAAAATTGAGCTTGTGTTGTCGCTTGCATTCATTGTAATATACAACATGTTTAATTTTTGGCAATGCATATAGGGCTTGTCTAACATGGTCAAGATAACCACCGAAAAGTGTGTGAAGAAGCTTAACCTTGGATCAAACTTGACAAGCAACTAGATTTACTTACATAGTACTACATATACATTGATGTTGTTTTGTCGTTTTGTTCCATTTGCCCTCTTATTGCCTATTTTCTTAAAAAGAATTATAGCCTAAGGCAAAATATTTTGAAAATATGAGGGTTTGAGAGAGTTCACTCACATCAGTCCCAATTGGTATTTATTTGGATCTTATTCAAGTTGGGACTTGATTGGGAACAGGCAGCGTGAAGGAACTTTGAAGATTTGCTGGAAAAGGTGTACCGGACGCTGCACCGGACGCTACTGTCTAGCATCCAGTCAGTTCACAGGAGGTGAACTGCTGGTGAAGGAGTGACCGGATGCTGCGTTTGTGCGTTTGGTCAGGAAGGGATCCAGCGTCCGGTCAATTGAAGGAAGAATAGGCTGTACTGACCGGACCCTGCCTGCGTCTAGTCATGGACCACTGGACATGTCCGGTCCCAATTCCAGAGGAATTGGACCTCTCTAGAATCGACCGGACACTAGGTGGTAGCGTCCGGTCGCTACCACTGGAGCGTCTGGTCAGTGGATCTCATGTGGCTTCAGGACTCTTTTCGTTTCCTTTCTTATCGTGTTTGGGGTCCTCATTTAAACCACAGCCCTTGTGTCTTTTCTTGACCTAACCCGTACGCCGTCATGTTAGCCACCACGCTGCCGCATATCGCCGAGCCCGTGCCAACGCCACCGACCTGCTCCACGCGCTGCCAGTCCACCATAGCCGCGAGCCTCCCATCTCCCATGACCGTGCGCCTAGCACTGCCAGCCAGCTTCGCTCGCCACTGCGCCGCTGCAGCGGAGCCCGTAGCCAAGCCTCTCCATGCGTCCAAGCCATGCACACCAATGACCCCCTCGTGCACTCACCGTGTACCCTCCGTGCCAGTGTCGTCGTCAGCTCCCCAGGCACCGAGGGTCTCTCAAGGCCATTGATCCAAGCCCTAACCTTTGCATCCTCCATCGTTGGGCTTTCGATCTACCCTAGTTGGTTCCGAGGTTCCCCCGCGTGATGTCTTTTCTTTTCCCAGATCACTGATCGTCAGGTAGCTTGCCTATCGTCTCAATTTCGTACCTACATTGCTTGCTTCCTAGGTTTTCGCATCTATTAGATATATCGTATTTATTTGTATATCCATCTATTCCATCATGCAGCGAGTCGGTGCCATTGAGGTTCTTGTGACATTGTCAGTCAACTCAGAGCCAAGCTCACGAGTAAGGATCGAGGCCAAGCCTCGGGAGTGTTAGTTTAATAGTCGATCTTCATCAGCGGCAGTTCATCCTCTTGTCAGATCAGATGGCTCACACCAAGAACGTTGGTGGTGGTCTAGGTGATGACGATTAGAGGCCCTCGCCTCGCCAGCCTACCGGATCGAAAGGCAAGGCAACGAAGCAAGTGACATCCAAGAAGCACAAGTACCCCGACGCAGAGACAGCGAGAGCAGCAACTGTTGTAGAGGCCGCAGAGCGTGCCGAGAGAGGAGGCGCTCATAGTGGTATTGTCATAGCAGATCCACAGCTCACACCAGCACAGAGGGCAGTAGTTGAGGAGGCTGAGCGTCGTCATGGTGGTCCACCTAGGACTATCATGATGGCAGGACCTCGACTGGCTATTGAGGAGGCTCAACCTTAGGGGGAGTCCCAGCAGGAGGCATAGCAGCAGCCCCCACCAGCAGAGCCTTAGCTAGCTTAGGAGACTCAGGAGGGTCAGTAGGCCGAGGAGACCGAGCCAGCACCCCAACTACGCCGCTCTGGTCGGACCAGTGCTATAGTTCCACTGAGGCCAGCTACACGGCACAGGGGTTCACACCCACTGCCTAGACCACAGGGGTCGCCTCTAGTGGTACATCTTGACTTGAGGCCCGCCATAGCCAGACAGGTTCGCCAGCTGAGATTTGTTGAGTTTGACATGTGGTTCCCTTCGAGTAGAGATGAGAGAGCAGCTGAGGGGTTCTACACACCGCTCTAGGAGGATTTCTATAATGCCTATCTCAACAGTGGGACAGTGTTCAGATCTTAGAGAGTCTATAGCTTAGAGTCTATTGTGGCAGCAGCTGGAGAGCACATCCACCCCTACTTGTCATATTTGCTAGAGCTCGCAGATCTAATTGACTGGATAGGAGTATATGTACCTTCTTGGGTTCAATAGTTTTATACTTCACTCTACATTGATCCGCATCACAACTTCATTCACTTTGCATTCAATGGCAGAGATTACAGGGTGATGAGCTTTAGGGCCTGGGAGATACCGAGACTATAGGATCAACCTGTCAAATTGCATGAGGTATGTTATGGACAGTAGGAGCCTCCCAGGCGTCCTCATGGAGGGTTGGTGCCCCCTATAGATCTGGTGTGACATTGCTTCAAGGAGCCCTTTGGTGAGGGGTCGAGCAGGAACCCTAGTGACCTGACTCCTACAGCTCATGTGCTAGAGGCTATTATCAGGAGGACACTACTTCCCAAGTTGGGATACAGAGAGGGTCTGACTTGCCTACAGCTCTAGCTCCTTAATGTCCTGATGCAGCAGACCGTGTTCGACATTTGGGACCTCCTTCTATTAGAGATGGAGGATACTATTGCTGAGGGCTTCAAGGGTCACAGGCAGCTTCCTTATGTACATTGGGTCACATTCTTGATGCTCAAGTCTGTGTAGGTCAGGACCCCTGAGATGGTTGCAGAATACAAGGCTGCCACCATAGAGTTTCCTGCATATAACATGGCGCAGAGGATCAGGCATAGCACTCCACAGGCACCCGCTCAGCCTAGTCGTCATCCAGATGTTCCAGAGTCAGCAGCTTAGTAGGACGAGATCATTAGAGGCATAGCCGCTATAGAGGAGGAGCAGCTTGAGGCACAGCAGGGGATGACTGAGTCCAGTGATAGTTCAGATGATGACTATCTGCCGATTCCTCAGATGCCTCCACGTAGACATGATGCAGAGGCCGGTAGTTCCAGCTCAGCTCCACCAGCACCATAGACAAACCCCGCATTGATTGCCATTCTTTAGCGGATGCAGCAGGATCAGGCACGACAGGCACAGGAGACCGCTGCCAACTTCACATAGTTCCAGGCTCATCAGGACGAGTTCTAGAGGCAGCAGCAGCTTCTCCAGCAGCAGCAGCAGATGCATCACCAGTAGTTACTCATGCAGTAGCAGCTTATGGGATTTATGCAGCATGTAGTGACAGCACTTGGGGCCCCACTGCCACAGCCTTTGCCCTAGCTTGCTCAGCCTGCCACCACTTCGACGACTCCAGTTGTATAGCCCAGTGGGATTTAGAGTCAGGGATAGCCTCCAGCTTAGTTTGCTTCACCTATAGTTCAGGTGTCCCAGTGATTGTCCTCACCGGTGGTTGCCCCGCAGTTCACTCCATATCACACGGGCTTCTCACCGGAGCAGTCACCCTCGCTATTTGTGCCTGACATGTCAGTCTCCAGAAGTCTTGGAGCATCTTTCAGCGAGCTGACCGGCATGCCTACACCACCTCATATGCATACCACCGGTCCTTCCACAGTAGCCCCAGTTGTAGTGACTATTCATAGGCTCCCCTCGTTGTTGCCTCTTCTGATCCTATGACAGACGTACTAGCAGCTTCACAGGCAGCACCTGCCCCAGCTCAGACCCAGATCGCTTCAGCGACACTTCCTGCTATAGAGGGTCAGTCTGTTCAGAGTTCAGGGTTAGATGATGATGGTGCCCAGTTCTAGCTTACTCCACGTACTTCAGCGCCCGACTCATCCGTTGCAGCCTCGTCGACCGCCCCTTAGGTTTTGGTGTTTGACAGCCAAAGGGGGAGAGGGTCTGAGTATGTAGACTTAGGGGGAGCATCATTTAGGGGAAGCTAGTTATCTAGTATTAGCTTATTATATATACATTTGGAGTTTTATCTGTGTGATATACTATTACTATTATGCATTCGTGTGTTACTTTCATGCATACTATTATATCTATGTGATAGTGCTATCTACGTGATTACGATATATGCCATGTGTGCTCGCTAATTTACATTATTTATATATCATATCACTTGTGTTATGCTCATTTGCCTTTGCTTCCGCGTTTATACTCTGATGCAAATGAGCTTTGTTACTCGTACTCATGCTTAATTCATATCCTTTGAGTATATTGTGTTGGCTTGGGTCATATAAGCTTGACTAACACTTTTGTTCTTATCGACAAAAGCTTATATGAACCAAGCCCATCAAAAACCTCACTCTTTCACATACTCGAGGTGGTATTGTCATCAATCACCAAAAAAGGAGAGATTGAAAGCATCTAGGCCCCTAGTTGGGTTTCAGTGATTAATGACAATACAAGATTACTATGACTAACATGTATTTTGTAGAGGCAATTAAGTTAGGTCATGGTAATGGAGATCGATTGGGCAATCAAGGCTGTCATGCCCCTACGATGGAAATCGTTTCGGTTTTCAAAGGATGGACGACAAGGTTAAGGATGACTAGTTCTAAGTATCGATTGGAGTTGGAGTGACACTTAGAGTAGTTTAGGACTTTGTTTTTCCTTTGGCCGTACTATTAAGGGGGGTATGGACGGATAGCTTGATCTAGGTGAGTCTAGTGAGTTAGGTGTGGTGCACACTTGTTAAAACTAGCTCTAGGTAGCTCCTATGAATGCCTAAGATCCTTTGGAGCAAACTTCATTCACATATGATTGAGAGTTGGAAGTGAATGGAGGGTCAAATGCTGACCGGACGCTGGCCCCGGTGCGACCGGACGCTGGCCGTAGGGTCCGGTCAGTTCATTTGATCAGCAGTCTGCGTTCGATGCGACCAGACGCTGGAGAGGTCAAATGACTGGACGCTGAAAGGCAGCGTCCGGTCGACTCCAGTAAGGTTATAGAGAAGGGAATCTGCGACCGGACGCGTCCTGTCAGTACTGATCGGACCCTGAGGGTTCAGCGTCCAGTCGAGTCTAGTAAGGTTCTAATAAGGGTTTAATACGAACGGACACGTCCGGTCAGTGGTGACCGGACCCTGCCAGCATCCGATCAACTCATTTTCACTGGTTCGCGGGTTGAACTGACCGGAGCGTCCGGTCAATACGACCGGAGCGTCCGGTCACCCCGCAGAAGCTCGTAACGGTTTGTTTTTCAGGCTGCCTTATAAATAGAAGCTCCACTCCTGTGTGGAGTTACTTTTGCTCATTCCAACAGCTGAGAAACACATTTGTGAGTGTCAAGAAGAGCAAGGTCCTAGTGAGGTGATTGAGATTTGAGAATCCAAGAGAATAGCCTCATTAGTGAATCAAGAGTAGTCAAGTGTGCATCCATCTTCTCATTAGGCTTCGCGTGGTCAAGTGAGAGTTCGTGCTTGTTACTCTTGGTGATCGCCATCACCTAGACGGCTTGGTGGTGATTGGGAGCTTGGTAATCACCCGGCGGAGCTTGTGGGTGACCCAACTCAAGTTGTGAACGGCTTTGGGTGATTCGCCGTGACGGAGTGTCGAAGAATCGACCCGTAGAGAGCACTTGATCCTTGCGCGGATCAAGGGAGAGCTACACCCTTGCACAGGGTGCTCCAACGAGGACTAGTGGGGAGTGGCGATTCTCCGATACCCCAGCAAAACATCGCCGCGTTCTTCTCTCTCTTTACTTTGAGCATTTACTTTGAGTATTTACTTTGAGCAATTCAATACTTGTCTTTATATTCATAGAATTGCCATGCTAGAGTAAGTTTAAAATATAGGTTGCAAGTCCTTTGTGCATTAGTTTGATAGAAACACTTTTCTAGGCACAAGGGGTTAATTGGGCTATCCGTAGAATTTGATTATTGCAAGAAAATTTAGAATTAGCCCAATTCACCCCCTCTTGGACATCTTGATCCTTTCACTGTTCATTAACTACTACGGTCCTCGTTGGAATGACGAGCCTCAGAGTTAGAGGATGATGACCTAACTATCTTCGTTCTATTTACTGTTCATTGCAGAATGGCTAGCTAACTTCTATTTACTCAGGGAAAAGCGTTTATTTTTCGAAACAGTTAGTATTGATGACACAGAATTCTCAACACTGGAGTTCTAATTGACTACTATTTTTTTTGGGTGCTAATTAAATCTGAAAAGAGCAGAATGGCCTAGCTATCTTCTATTTACTCAGGGAAAAGCATTTATTTTTCAAAACAATTAGCATTGATGACGCAGAAATCTCAACACTGGAGTTCTAATTGACTAATAATTTTGGATGCTAATTAAATCTGAAAACAGCACTCCTGTAAGTAATCCGATAATAAAACAACGGCATTACAGGTTCCAAACCTGTATTATATTCTGCTGTATAAAATCACCAATCAAATGAACTGTGAGAACCAGCGTTGGAGCACATATTTTTACATACACAATACCAATGTCAAGTATATTGTCAAGTATATTTGCTTGCCATTCTCACTGACTACAATTTTAGATCTTCCGGGGAGAGGAAAGATGCGTATAGAAAGTCCAATGGCCTTGGTGACTCCTCTCTGTAGATATGAGTCTGCAATATTCAGCAGCTAGTTAAGTACCAAAATTGAATTTCAGCTTCAATATTTAAATTGCACAATGCAGATCAAAGAATGTCAAAAAACAAAATCACCTTGCTTTCATGAAACTTAAAAAAATGGAACTAAAAGAGAGGAAATAAAATATAACAATAATGCAAGCAATATTATCTCAGTCTCTATGAATTCATGTCATATTAGATGCTGTTTCTCCAAGTAGGTTCTCCCTAAAGCTTGGGACTTGGACACATAGCACATCCATTTTGCAGACAGAAACATCAATGGAAGATGATTGCTTGGATTCTTATATGTCCTCAACTCAACTTTCAGAATATCAGAATAAAAGGGTAGAGCACAAAGCAAAAACTGACAAGGAAATAAGGTTCTTCTGTAATGCCTTAGTTTTATCAAATGATTGTCATATTATGTACCATGTTTCCTCAAGTAGGTTGTCCCTAAAACAGGGACTTGAGTCCACAGGACATCCATTTTGCAGACTAATCATCACTAGGCAGTCTCGCAAAGTAATTTATTTTGCTGATAAAACATTAGCCAGAAGAAAAGGCATAAACATCTCACCAATGGATAATCATTACAGGAGCAATAACATACAGCTAAAGAACCAATCTGTCATCAAAGCAAGTCTCACGCACACTATACATGCAACAAACTAAGACAAAACATTAGGCCTTACTATTTATAAACCTCAGTAAATGCCCGTGTATCTCATTTGAATGTAGGACCCCAAGTAGGTTCTCCCTGAATCAGGCTTGGAGTTACCTACACCTCACATGTTGGGCAACTCATCATAGGTTAATGTGAATGTCACGTCCGGCCTAGTTTGAAAATTTGGTCTATAGTGGCCTATGTGCATGTTAATGATATATTGTGGGGGTTTAGTCACATCTTGGTTGCTAAAGGTGGGTTAGTCCAACATATAAGGCTTCTAGAGTCCATCTCACCATCCCTGGGTTAACCATTTTACGTGATGCGAGGACGAAAGCGTAAGCGGGATGGTGGTAGGTGTGGTTCGCTTAGCGTGCAGAGTGGATCTGAGCCATTTGGACTCTGGGGCGTTATAAATGGTATCAGAGCCGACCTTCGCGGCTACGGGCGCGTGTGGGCTAGGGGCGCGGACATGGGGTTCATTGCACGTGTAGGCCTTGCGTGGCACATGTGTCGGCATTGGGTGCACGGTCGCGTGTGCTAAGAGGGTCGTCGGGCCCTTTGAGGAGGTGTATGTCACATCCGGCCCAGTTTAAAATTTGGCCCATAGTGTGGCCCATGTGCATGTTAATGAGATATTGTGGGGGTTTAGTCCCACCTTAGTTGTTAAATGTGGGTTAGGGTTAGACCAACATATAAGGCTTCTAAAGTCCATCCCACCATCCCCGGGTTAATCCTTTTACGTGAAGCAAGGACAAAAGCGTAAGTGGAATAGTGGTAGGTGTGGTTTACTCAGCGTGTAGAGTGGATCTGAGCTGTTTGGACTCTAGGGCATTACAGTGAAGGTGAAAATTGGACACATTTAGTTCATAAACTTTCAGATATAACAGTGAAAGATAAGAAAGAGTTGAACATAACATAGGCAAATATTTAAACCAAAACAACAGTGCACAAAAAAAACACCTCACAAAATGCCCATAAAATTCATTTGAATGTAGGACTCTAAGTATCCTTTTACGCGAAGTGAGAACGAAAACGTAAGTGGGATGGTGGTAGGTGTGGTTTCACTCAGCGTGTAGAGTGGATCTGAGCCGTTTGAACTATAGGGCGTTACAGTGAAGGTGAAAATTGGACGCATTTGGTTCATAAGCTTTTAGATATAACAGTAAAAGATAAGAAAGAGCTGAACATAACATAGGCAAATATTTAAACTAAAGCGACAGTGCACAAAACAAAAAACAC
This sequence comes from Miscanthus floridulus, assembly GCF_019320115.1. Taxonomy (NCBI): domain Eukaryota; kingdom Viridiplantae; phylum Streptophyta; class Magnoliopsida; order Poales; family Poaceae; genus Miscanthus; species Miscanthus floridulus. The sequence goes on from NC_089591.1 coordinate 75,885,441, forward strand.
CTCAGAAAATGCCCATAAATTTCATTTGAATGTAGGACTCCAAGTAGGTTCTCCCTGGCAAGTAGGGACTTGGAGCTGTCTACACCTCACATATTAGGCAAATCATCATAAGCAAGAAAAGTTTAAGCACATTTCTCCATCTATGTTCTGCCAAATAAAATAATTATGGACAATTTCATTCAAGAACAATATCCACCAGGAAAAATAACGCATATACAGTGTTCAAAATGTTGTTAAATGCTTTGTTCATAAAGCTCAGTAAAGCCCATATATCTCATTCCAATGTAGGACCCCAAGTAGGTTCTCCCTGAAATTCAGGGACTTGGAGTCATCTACATATAATTCAAAGGGCGATTCATCATTGCCTAGGAAAAGATTTTCAATTCAATATTACAGACTTGGCAATACAACAAAGGGAATTAAAAGCTGATGCTTATCAACTCATCATAACAATAATCATCAAATATTAAATAAGCTAAGGACAAGCAACCTCAGTGCTAGTTGATTTAGTGAAAATTTTTAGAAGCAATAGCACGACAGGAAATAGTAAGCTTCCACGTTAAACTCACCTATAATTGTTACATGCCTCCATGACTGGGCTGCCTTGAGATTGAACATTCTCAAGAAGCCAAAGGTGAGGAGAGGCACATTTACATACATAAACTAAACTACTAATTTGATCTGTCAACCAAAATCACAGCCTAATCACAACGAAGTCGGCGTGACCTAATCACAACGAACTCGGCGGTGACCAACAATATATTAGGTGAGAACGTAACATTTGCAAGGAAAAGCTTACCCTCCATCGTGTTAGCCTTCTTATCCGGTGAACTAGAAGGCTGAGAAGAATGTCACACCCGGTGACCACCACTGAAGCCGTCTTCACTACTAGCTTTACGTATTGCAATGTATTACGTTTTCATTATTGTACTGTCATGTGGGGCCATGTGGCCAGAGACTGTAATGGCACATAAGTGCCCAAACCATGTGCAGTGTTCGGCAGACTCTTTTTCATTCGGTGAATCCAAGTCGCCAAGGCAGAGGGCTTGCCCTACTGGTGTCCTTGTCCCGTACCCTGATCGTGCTCACGTCGATGGCGATTAGCCGGCGGCCAAGGGTGTGACAAGTGGTATCGGAGACGTTCTATCCTTGGCATGGGTGGCGGGCGCTCATCGCTCCTTATCACCGCTTCTACCTCAGCTCCAACAACCTTTGACTCTGGATCCGACGAACCACCACCACCACCACTACAACGGTGCTCATCCCCTCCTCGGTAACCTCCCAAAATTGTTCGCTTAGATCACAGTTCGTAATTCCGGTGGGTAGGTGATCTCTGTCAACGCCCACAAGGTGTTCGACGTGAGGTCCCAGAGGTCCCTCCTTTGGTTGAACTAGGTCAACAGCGGTGTCGGTGTTACCAAGCTTGAGCACCACCACATCCACCTTCTACTCTCAGCACACCACCACCCATCCCCTTGGATCCGTGTCATCTACAACTGTGTCTCGGTTTCATTCAAATCCTTCATCATGGCTCCATTAAAGCCATCCAAGTAGACTCAGATACTCCTAGACAACATGTCGAAAAACACTAAAGAGGAGAAGACTCGATGGGATTAGGTTATGGAGCACTTTGATCTACTATTCACTAGAGTCAATGACATTGGAGAAGTCCAGCAACAGATGAAAACCCATATGGACATCAGAGGCCAAGCAATGGACAACTATATAGCTGAGCAACAATTGATAGCCCAACAAGTTAAGGCTAATGGTGTAGCAGTCGCCCAACTCACAATGAGACAGTTTGACAATGATGGGCCTTTTTCAGATGATTCTTCACTATCTAAAATTTTTGATGAGAAAGACGACTTTGAGAATGTGTTTGCCAGAAACAAAGGCACTCACAAACCGGAATCATCCAAGACAAGGAGGCCACCTCCTAAGCATGATAAGAGCAATCCTTTGTCGTACCAAGCTATGCCCAAGATGCAATTTCCAAAGTTTGATGGTCAGAACACAAAGATCTGGAAAGATAATTGCCTGAGCTACTTTGAGCTATATCAACTGCCATAAGGGATGTGGATTACTGTAGCCCACCTACATTTTGAAGGGAATGCTGTGAAGTGGTACCAAGCATATAAACAGAACCACACTTTCAAGAATTGGGACCATTTTTGTTCAGTGGTAGAAGAAGAGTTTGGATCTGATGATTTCAGAACTGCCATGAATACTCTACTGGATCTTAAGCAAACTGGCACTATTGAAGATTACACCTCATAGTTTTAGGCTCTATAGTATGATGTTACCATGCACAACTCACACTATGATGAGATGTTTTTCACGCCACAGTATATCAGAGGGCTTAAAGAGGAGATAAGGACTACTGTAGAGCCTCAAATGCCCCAGACGGTGCAAAAAGCATCAACCATTGCTAGGATTCAACAAGGGATGCTTGAGCAAAGCAAAGCCAGATATAACCGAACCAATTCTCAGGTCAGGACTTATGGACCGCCAAAGACTAAATACAAACAACCACAACAAGAATCAACCCTATGGAAGGACCGACAATTACGGGACTATCGCAAAGCAAATGGCTTGTGTTTCTCTTGTGGTGAAAATTTTGTGCTAGGACACCTCGAGGTCTGTTCCAAGCGACAAAAACCATAAGTCAATGCTATTGTGCTCAATGACTTGGACAGTGAATTATCTAATGAAGTCCTTAATGAGCTAGCAGTGGAGGACCAGTTGCATGAGGAGTTCAGTCAACTCTCCCTCAATGCATTATCCAGTCTGAACAGTACAAGCTGCATTAAATTGAAGGCTAGAGTCAAAGACAAAGTTCTTCTTATACTAGTAGACAGTGGCAGTACTCATAGCTTCATTAGTTCACAGTTTGTTGAACTGGCTAAGCTACACACAGTGCCCACTAGTACTAGGAAAGTAAAACTTGCAAATGGTTGAGGGCTGCAAACAGATAGGATGGTGCCTCAACTCCAATGCTATTGTCAAGGTCAAAGTTTCACTAATGACATGGTGGTACTAGGAGATGCAACCATATGATGCCATATTAGGATGTGATTGGCTCCAAGCACACAGCCCCATGGAATGTGATTGGAAGAACAGAACCATCAAATTTTCTAAAGAGGGCAGGACAGTGACACTTCAGGGGTTGCCCGAGCCACCATTACAACTGTCATCCATCTCTGCCACAAAGGTTTATAATTCCACTAAAGGTAATGATATATGGGCCTTTGTCCTATTAGACCATACCCTAGATTTTCCCCCCACCAAACCACAACAAACAAGTCCACATCCAGATGAAATCCAAAACCTCCTCACTGCCTACAAGGATGTATTCACTGATCCAAAAATCCTACCACCACAAAGAACCTATGATCATGCTATCCCACTCATCCCTAGCTCTATTCCCATCAATTCCAGACCATACCACTACTCTCCCTTACACAAAATAGAAATAGAGAACTAGGTACAGCAGCTCTCATAGGCAGGACTCATAGCTCATAGCCACAGTCCATTTGCATCTCCAGTGCTTTTGGTCAAAAAAAAGATGGGTCCTGGCGGTTCTGTGTGGATTACAGGAAATTGAATGACATCACAATCAAAAATAGATTTCCAATGCCAGTAATTGAGGAAATATTGGATGAACTCTCAGGAGCTAAAGTCTTCACAAAACTAGACATGAGGTCTGGATACCACCAAGTTAGGATGTTGCCTGAGGATGAACACGAGACTGCATTCAAGACACATCAAGGTCATTATCAATTCAAAGTCATGCCTTTTGGCTTGACCAATGCACCAGCTACCTTCTAGTGTGTCATGAATGAAATCCTCCAACCATTTTTGAGGCACTTCATCTTGGTCTTCTTAGATGACATATTGATATACAGTACTTCTCTAGAGGAACACACCAAACATTTGGAATAAGTGTTAGCTACTCTGAGAAAACATCAGTTATATATGAAGGAATCCAAGTGCACATTTGCTAAGGATAGCTTGGAATACTTAGGCCACATCATCTCTTCTCAGGGGTCTCCACTGATCCAAGCAAGATACATGATATGCTTCAGTGGCCTATGCCTACTTCCATGACTGAGTTGAGGGCCTTCCTAGGATTAATAGGCTATTATAGGAAATTTGTCAAAAATTATGGGATCATGGCTAAACCTTTGATAGCCATCCTTCAGGCTCAAACATTTTGCTTGGAATCCAACAAGCACAAGCAGCTTTTGATGATCTCAAAGTGGCAATGACAAGAACTCCTAGTTTTGGCCCTACCCAATTTTCAAGAACCTTTCACAGTGGAAACAGATGCCTGTCAAGATGGGATAGGAGCTATCCTCATGCAGAAGGGACAACCTATTGCATACCTCAGTAAGGCTTTAGGGAGAGAAACATAAATCTTTATCTATATATGAAAAGGAGTTCTTAGCTCTCATCATGGCTGTAGAAAGATGGAGGCACTATTTGCAGAGAGGAGAATTTTTCATTCAGACTGACCATAAGTCATTAGCTTATCTAAATGAGCAAAATCTCCACTCTGACATGCAGAGAAAGGCAATGACTAGGCTCATGGGATTACACTTCAAAATCATCTATAAGAAGGGAAAAGATAACATTGCTGCAGATGCCCTGTCTAGGGTGGCACACATGATGGCTCTTCAAGCAGTATTAGTAGTCCAACCAGCTTGGGTACAGGAAGTTCTCAACTCCTACACCACTGATTCAAGAGCACAGTAACTATTGCAAAGATTGGCTATCACTAGCCCAGATAACCAAGGATACAGCTTGGACAGGGGCATCATATGGTACCAAGGGAAGGTGTGGATAGGCAGTAATTTAGCTCTCCAGACAAAACTCATAGCAACTTGTCACTCCAGTGCACTGGGGGGTCACTCAGGTATTGCTGCAACTTACTACAGACTCAAGAAACATTTTGCATGGAAAGGGATGAAGCAAGATGTGGAAAATTTTATGAAACAGTGCACCATCTGTCAACATGCAAAACATTCACTTCAACACCCTATGGGTCTTCTGCAGCCTTTACCCATCCCACAAGGGGTTTGGCAGAATTTGACAATGGATTTTATAGAGGGCCTTCCAAAATTAGAAGGGTGCAGTGTCATTTTGGTAATTGTGGACATGCTAACAAAGTATGCACATTTTTTACCAGTCAAGCACCCCTATACTGCTGCTACAATTGCTCAGCTATTTATGGATCATGTGGTTAAGTTACATGGATTACCAGCCTCAATTGTCTCTGACAGGGACACCATTTTTGTTAGCCATTTCTGGAGAGAATTATTTAAACTGTATAAGGTCAACTTGCAACTTAGCACTGCTTATCATCCGCAAACGGATGGACAATCTGAGAGAGTCAATCAGTGTCTAGAAATGTATCTAAGGTGTGCTGTGCAAGACTCTCCTAAATCATGGAAATCATGGCTTTCTTTGGCAGAGTTATGGTATAACTCATCATTGCATTCTGCCTTGGGTTGCTCACCATTCAAAGCATTGTATGGTTATGAACCTAACATTAGAGTAGTGCCATCTCTTCCACCCACCACAACTGCATTAGTAGCTGATATTATTGAACACCGTGAGCTTCATCTGCAATCACTGAAAGAGCATTTGGCAAGGGCACAAAATAGAATGAAGCTGGTGGCAGATTCCAAATGCCAGGATTATCAATTTTCAGTTGGTGACAAAGTGCTACTAAAACTATAGCCCTATACTCAGTCAACTGTAGCCAACAGACCATACCTGAAACTGGCCTACAAGTATTTTGGTCCTTACACTATGCTACAGAGGGTGGGATCAGTAGCTTATCGGCTGCAATTACCAGAAGGATCATTGATTCACCCAGTTTTCCACATCTCGCAACTGAAACCATACACTGAAGACTATACACTAGGTTTTGACACTTTGCCTGTCCTTACTAACTTGGATGCAGCTAATACAACGCCATGGGAAATCATTGATCGTCGCATGGTCAAGAAAGGCAATACTGCCGTACCTCAAGTGAAGCTAACCTGGGTGGGTTTGCCTGATACTACAGCAACCTGGGAGGACTACTATGTTGTCAAGAACAGGTTTCCTGAAAGCACCAGCTTGGGGGCAAGCTGCAACTCAAGCAGGGGAGATGTCACACCCGGTGACCACCACTAAAGCCGTCTTCACTACTAGCTTTATGTATTGCATTGTATTACGTTTTCATTATTGTACTATCATGTGGGGCCGTGTGGCCAGAGACTTGTAATGGCACATAAGTGCCCAAACCACGTGCCGTGTTCGATAGACTCTTTTTCATTCAGTGAATCCAAGTCGCCAAGGCAGAGGGCTTGCCCTATCGACTGTCCTTGTGCCGTACCCTGATCATGCTCACGTCGACGGCGATTAGCCGGCGGCCAAGGGTGTGACAAAGAACTAGTGGCCACCGTAGGTGCATCGTGGGAGCAGCACCCACCGGGGCCGTGGTGGTGGTGGTGCTTCTTCGGCTGCGGCTGCCGGAGAGGCTTGCGCATGCCGAACGCGTCCTCCCCGTTAGCATAGTACTTGGCCTCGATGTTGTGGATCTGGTACCCGAGGGTGGAGGTGTAGAGGTTGAAGGTGACGTGGTTGGATTGGCGGACATGGAGGGAGATGTACTCGGCACCGAAGACCTGGTCCATGGCTGCCTGCGCTACGGACATGAGCTTGGTGGCGAGCCCGAGCTTGCGATGGGAGCGGAGGACCGCGAGGGAGGTGATGTGGCCGTGGCAGGGCTCGGAGGGGTCCTCCTCCATCTTGGCGAGCACGTAGCCGACGATGCGGCCGACGTAGTCCTCCGCGACGAAGGGGAGCTGCGGCCACGACAGCATGTGGTAGAGGTATAACTTCACCTGGTAGTTCTCCGGTAGGCACATCAGGTTGCACGCCTGCATCGCCAGCAGGTCGTTGATGGTCGCCTACCGGATGCACACCATCTTGACCTCTGCCTAATTCTAACCTCTACGCTGTCTGATGCGGTGGATTCGGTGGTTCTCCGGCGAGATGAAGAGGATGGTGAATTGATCAATAATCCCATGTCTTTTTTTTGCTGAGTAATCTTGGATCAAGACATACAAGGCAGCATTGGTCAAACATAAGTCGCGATGGTGATGCGGACGGCGGCGGCCGCTAGACCTGAGACCTCTGTTAATCTCTACCATGTCTGTCTCTTTCTCTTTTTCTCGGTCTCTATCTCTGGCTCCGTCCCTGCCTGAATTTATCTACAGCTACCTCTCTATATCTCACGAGTATTTTGAAGAGTCATTCTCACTCTCTGTCCTTAAAAAATTCAGAATAGAGGATGGCAATATTTAAAGATCCAATTGAAGAAACTGTTAGACTTTTTTCCGATAAAATCTTCGTTCTTATTAATACGAAAGGATATAAAAAGCCTCTTTGAGTTGTTACTCTTGAGTACATGACTTGTATGCAAACACACAAACACTAAACATTCGAATTTGATTGCAAAAAACAGTAGAGATTGATGCGCATGTGACACGATTACAAGTTTGTGCGTAATAGATTGAATGCTGAACCAAGAGCATCTTCAAGTGTTTTACTTAAACCCACTCTCTAAATCATTATTTGGAGAGTTACTACGTTACGCATAATAGATACAACACTGAACCGACAATGTCTCCAAGAGTTTTTCTTAAACTCACTCTTTAAATCATAATTCGAAGAGTTACTATGTTATACAATTACAGTGTGCATAATAGATTCAATGCTGAACCGACAACATCTCCAAAAGTTTTTCTTAAACTCACTCTCTAAGTCATAATTTGGGGAGTTACTAGGATAATACAAAAATCGCTCTATCTTTAACCTTCTAACATTTTTTCTATATCTGGTATATACACTCTAGAGAGTCAACCCTGCGGTGAGGAATACAAAATAGACGATAGCAATATTTAGAGTTGTTGGATGGTATTTTTTACTAAAACCTCTATTTCCATCAATAATAAAGGATATAAAGAGTTTGCTCTGGTTAGAGCGAAGAAGAAATATTTCCCTCTTATAGAAGAATGGCTAGAGCACTAATTGTGATCTTCTTTATATTTTCTTTTGTCCTTTTTGGTTTCTTAGATTCTGTTGTTTGGACACCTCCTTTTTATTCTATTTCTATTATTCATATATACTAACCAGTAGGGGGCTACGCCACATGTTTTTTTTATAAAAAATAAAAGATATAAAGAGTTTTTTTTGGAGTTGCTCTGATAGCAAAAGTTATAAGAATAAAATATAAATGCAGAAAAGTGAGACGTGTCAATTTGCTGATGAGCCCTAGCGTGCGTGCATGACCGTGAGATCTCCTTTTGTCCCTCAGTTCTAAAGCACAACTGCGCATAATAAAACAGAAATCGTAGCATCAGAAAAAAAAAAAGGAAAGAAAGCGGAAGTACTCAGTAGCAGCACGTTAGCAACCATAGGGTCGATGTTTTAAGTTGCAACAGTGAAATTATAGCGTTCATCACCAACCGGTACAACTAATACACGAGAATGGAGTACTTTTTTTTTCCACTGGGACATATTGTTCTGAGGGTGCTTTGAGAGCACGGTTCTAAATAATCGACCAAGTGCAAGCTTATGCTCCGTCCGCAAGGAAAGGATTGGCGATCTCATCAGTTCCATCGGTCGGTGAGACCAGCATGACAGCCGTGCCTCTGCACACCTGCAAGAACCAGAATGGGATGCATGATGTTCAGATCTGCAGTTGTAAAGCCCATAAAAAAGGAACATCGCATATGCCAAAAGTAATTTATTTATCAGCGTCCAGACAATTATGTAGTTTCTTAACTTTCTTCAGGTAATGCCTGGACCTAATCGCTAATTATTATTAGAATCATTCATCGCTAACAAACTGAGTACAAGCTTCTTAGAAGAATACAATGGCACACTTCAACATCAGCTCCCCATGCATTACTCAAATATCATAGGAATGACCGAGTACAAAGGTTAAATCAACAATTGTCAGAAAGGAATACTTACAATGAGGCCAAGCTGTCTGGTTTTCCCTGATAGCTTCAATGGATCATCTTGCTCTACAAAAGAAAATGACAAGATTATAGATCATTCCATTAAGCACTATAAACAAAAATTTAACATTGTTCCATCTGCACATGAAGCATATGAGCTTCAGACATGAGGCACATTTTTTTGAAAGACAGATATGAGGCACTATGACCCTGTTATTTGCAGAATATATAGTCCATTCTCCATTCAGTCTTTAACACTTAGTTCAGTGCTAGTAAACAGTTATTTTATCCCCACAGCTAAATTTTAATTAAACAATTAGCTTGCAAATGCTAACTGCCCAAAATAATTGAGGCAAAATGTGCTTTTACATTGTTTCATAAGTCTTAACCCTAGACAAGTTCAATGAGCAAACTCCATGTTACACAATAGAACCAAAGGAATCAGAAAATACCTCTTTCATACTCAACTGCTTCATCTAGCACTAAGTTGAGTAGCTGGTCATATCCCTTTAGAGTTCCTGTCACTGGATGCATGAATAAGGTGGCAGGTCAGCATGATTACAGAACAAAAACCAGAAAAACAACAAGAAGTTCCACGGCTTTAAATCACTGAAGGAGCCTACACAAACTTCAGCAACTAGCACAAGGGACAATATGCCTAAGATGGATACATGAATCATTCCAACATAAAAGGAAGTTGCAAGCCAAGAGCCCAAGAGGTTGTGTAAATGACTGCAGTGAACATTCCACATTGTAGAACACAAAATGGTGACAGCATTACTAGTTCGTTTTGATTTTCCAATTTATATATCCCTTTAGTGTTCTATAAAGACAAGCACACAAACACATACCCAGTCAGAGAGCAAAGGCACACATTATGTTTTAGAGTAAATTTCACAAAAAAAAACTAGGATTACGACCCAAGTGTCACAAAACCCAAGGTTTTGGCATGTACTAATCCCAAGTTTTGTGGTTCACTAATGTACCGTCAGACAACAATGACTTATATGACTCTTGGTATAACCAAGCACTGGGATTTGTGGTGTGAATTTCACTCGATAATTTATCCAAAACGACAATACATCAGCACAAGTTCGCACAAATAAGCGCATGAACAAGGTATTTATCCCTCAACGATTCATATCACCAGCTGGATAGAGACGACTCCAATTAACAGTAAGCAATAGCTAAATCCTGCTCAAGGAGAAGGTACAAATTCGGAGCACCGAACTGTCCTGATAGTTACAGTTATAGGAGGAGGAATGAACGAGGGAGGGAGATGTGAAATCAACCTTGGCGGCCGCCGGTAAGCTTCACCTGGACGCCCTTGTCGACGAACTTCGCCAGGTCGAGTGCAGTCTCCTTGCGCCCAGCCTGACCATGAAACAAGCAGCACCACTTAACCTCGCTTCACCTGCCACTAGAGGAATCTAAACAAGTTGAGTCTTCCGCGCACGCGGAAAGGGGGCGTCGACGCTTACCATCTCAACACGACACTAGGATGCAGCCGAATCCTTCCCGCGGATCCTCCTGTCTTCACCTGAAAGCCGGAAATCGCCGGGAGAGTCGAGCGGATTTTCGCCCTAGCAGTCGATGCGGCCGCCGCAGGTCGGGAGGACGGGGAGGTGGAGGTGGGGGAAAACTCGCGGAGAAGAAAAGCAGCTCCCCTTCCTTTTTTGGGCCGATGATTTGTTCTTGGACCGTGATTTTGTTGGGCCACTTCTGCCTGACTGCCACCGGTTTTTTTTTTCCGCGGCAATCAGTCCGCGCGGATGGGTTGGCCCACTAGCGTTTGTCTCCACGCCTGAAAGGCCCGCTCCAAGCCCAGTCAAATTTCCACAGGACCTTGGCTGTAACCCATGCTTTTACTTTGCATATAAAAGGAAGGGAAAATTTCTTGTGTGCCATTAAAAAAAGATCGTAATGCCCTGTGTGTCTCTGAAAAAGTTCAACGGTCTTCAGCGTCACTGCTCCAACTTTTTTGTGCCCTCCATACCACTGCCGTCAGTTTGGGCTCTAACGCCGTCAAACTGCAGTTAGAGCCTAAACTGACGGCAGTGGCATGGAAGACACAAAAAAGTTGGAGCAGTGGCGCTGAAGACCGCTGAACTTTTTCAGAGGCACACAGGGCATTGCGATCTTTTTTAATGGCACACAAGGAATTCCCCCTAAAAGGAAAAGCAGGGCGTCCCATAAGGGACATCGCAACACATCGGATCGATTCAAGCTAGATCCGAACAAACCCATCAAACCCTAAACACACGGCTGAGCAGCAATCGAACTCCCTCAGCACCTATTTACTCATTTCACCAGAAATTTAGGACATGTCCCTCTCTCGCACGTTTGTAACCCCTACTATAAACTTTTGGTGCTAGTAACACGAGCAACAACAACGAACTGGACGTAGGGATATTCTATCTGAACCAGTATAAACCTCATATCCTCTTAGCACACCATCCGAGCCAGACACACGATATTAGAAATTTACTTATCGGTGGTAACTCGAAACACCGATAGTTGACGTGCTAAGTAGGGGTCTTTTGCGCGTCTCAACATCCACACCAGCCCTTGGATGGCTAGTCACAACGTCAGCTGGGTCCCGGACGCGCACGTGCGCTTCGAGGACCTAGACTTCATCGTCACAACGGAAAAAAAGTTAGAACAGGCTTCCACAGTCGTCCAACCAATCAACTCTGTAGGCCTCGACGTGATCACCGAGGCACTGGAGGAGCTGCAGCTGCACGATCGAAGGCCCACGCCACCGGGAGCAACCAGCTCCTCAGCTTCGACTATGGGAGGTTAGAGCGCCAGCTCGGCGCCTTCCTAGGACCCCGACCGTCCCGAGAGGACTTGCGCTGATGTAGACAAGGCCCGATCTTTCGAAAGATACGATAGCGTCAATTGGTGGAGACTCGACGTTCATGATCTAGGCTTCGAACCAAAACTGATTCGGACCCTCACAATCGTTACACCACTGCTCCGTTGGTTATTAACCACACGAACACGATTGACCTCACCGAGAAGGCTTTCCTACAAATGAATCGAGAACACAAGCAAGGACGGGATGAACGCAATCTGAAATTGCAAATAAATATGAGGCTTATGATAACAAGAAGGAGTTCATGTCTTTATTCGAAACAACTAATCGCCATAGGCGAACAAGATCAAGATCTGGGGCCCTAGTTCACAACAAACGGCCTTGGTGACACAGTTGCAGCAAAACGACGTCTGTTTCATGAGGAAAACAAGAACTAAACAAAACTCAAACCCTAAGAAGAGCGATGACTGCTAATTATAGAGCCCCAGACGTCACCCCCTGGATGCGCCCTTGTCGATGTTTTACCACCGGCAACCCATCACAGGGTACCCGGGACGGTGATTTGTTCGGAGGGGTATCGGCGTTTGCAGGAACTCAATGGTAAACACAGGGAGACAATGATTTATACTGGTTTGGCACACCGGAAAGTCACGGCGCCCTACGTCTAGTCTGGTGTGGATAGTATATTGCGCCCTGCGCTATTTGTTGTGTTGCGAGGTATGTTGTGGTTGTGAGTTCTGTCGGTTATGTGTTGGTGCCGATCTAGGGACGCCTGCCCTCCTTTATATAGTCCAGGAGAGGCGGGAGTCCTAGTCGGTTATAAAGTAGAGATCCTAGTAGGATTACGTGTAACTAGTTCTAGTAGGATTATATGTAGGGAATCCTAGTTGGACTAGGTCTTCTTCTCTCTTCTTCGTGGGAAACCCCATGGGTCCCGTATCGACAAGCCCCCGAGCATCTCATGGATGAGCTTCGAAAGCCTTCTTGTTCTTCTTGGTCTTCGTTGAGTTGTTGTAAATCCGTTCCAGGTTCTTCTTGAAGTGAAACCTTGAGATGGTCTTCTTTGTCTTTTCTTCGGCTGATGTGCACTTTTAGACAAAAGTGCACTCAGTGAGTGTAGCCCCCGAGCATCTTGCTTGTTGGGACAAGAAGCTAGAGGGTCCCTTTAGTCTTCTTAGTTGCTCCGAGTTCTTTTTCGGTGAGCGCAATTTTTTGTAAAAATTGCACTCACTGAGTGTAGCCCCCGAGCCTCTTGCTTTTGCTTACAAAAGTTGGAGGGTCCAGATTCTTGTCTTCAAAAATGTTTTGGGGTTATGTATCCCACAGCCCCCGAGCCTTCTCCGAGTACTTTTCTTTAGAATAGAAATTGGATGAAGGGTCTTGATGTGTTGTCGTAGTCTTGAGTACTTGTATTCTTGGTCTTTCATCCTTGAATCCGAGCCCTTGGGCGTAGTTGAAGCGAATGCCGAGCCCCTGAGCTTAGTTTTTTTACTAAGCCGTGATGCTCTTCCGAGTTGTTTTTTATTCAACGAGGTCATTTCTAGACTTCTTTGGTTCTTGATGTCCCTCTTCCAGGTTGTTTGCACTTCGTCCAGGTTCTTTCTTAATTTGTATGTACCTCATTCGGGTTGTTTTTTTTTATCAATCCGGGTTCTTTCTGAAATGTTCTTCCAGGTTGTTTTTGATTCATCCGGGTTCTTTCTGATCCTGTCTTAGTTCTTGCCGCACCTCTTCCAGGTTGTTTGCACTTCGTCCATGTTCTTTCTGAACTTGTATGTACCTCATCCAGGTTGTTTTCTGATCAATCGGGGTTCTTTCTGAATTTGTCTTGGTACTTGCAGCACCTCTTCGGGGTTGTTTGCGCTTCATCCAGGTTCTTTCTGAACTTGTCTTGGTTCTTGCCGCACCTCTTCCAGGTTGTTTGCACTTCATCTAGGTTCTTTCTGAACTTGTATGTACCTCATCCGGGTTGTTTTCTGATCACTCCAGGTTCTTTTTTGTCTTGATTTTCGTTCCCAACTTGTCTGGGTTGTTTTTCTTCAATATGGGTTCTTTCTGATCTTGACTTGATCTCTGTCTCTCCTTGTTGGGGTTCTTTTCTGATCAATCTGGGTTCCTTCTAACCTTGTCTTGGTTCTTGCCGTACCTCGTCGGGGTTCTTTTTTGATCAAACCAGGTTGTTTCTTGACTTATCTGAGTAAAGTAGCTTTCAGGAGCGTGTTTTTCCTGATCTCATGGTACAGATGTAGCTTTCCTGCATGTTAAACATAAAAATATGTTGTAAATGACATTTCGGATATAAAGTGGGGAGCATGTCCCATATTTGAATAATCAATCAGGAGCGGGCCCTGGCATTATGAAATGCATATAAACTTTGTGCGTCTTGTTCTTGCTAGGCCATGCAAATTCCTCAGGTAGTGTCCTATTACGTTTAAGCACTTGAATCTCTGGCGTATGGTTCAGAGGTTCATGACGTGACCATGTGAGCCTGGCACTTGGTTCGTGACCGTCCATGTGAGTAGACAAGCTTCACGGATTAAGGCGTGTTCTACCTGAGGAATTCGGTGACTGTTAAGGGAAGACCTAGAGCACTATGTTTGCTCGCATGATGATTTTTTGTATCTTGAGCACTATGTTTGCTCGCATGATGATTTGACTTTAGAGCACTATGTTTGCTCGCATGATGATTTTTGTGTCTTCCCAGAGACATATATGAATAATATCTAAAATATATAAAAATGAAACGTGACTTAGCTTGGTTCGTGGCCGTGTTGTTGATCGCCGCAGCCGAGTAGTTGGCGTAGCATCCGAGTAGTTGTTCGTTGTTACGTCGAGCGTAGGCGGAGTCGGTGGGTTGTTGTAGTCGAACAGCATGATGAAGTCGTCGGACAGCTCGTCCAAGTTGTTTGCTGATGAGTTTAACCAAACGAGTGACTGTCATGTCGAGTACTCGAAACAACTCAGAACATGTTGCTGGGTTCCCAGAATTTGGTTGCTTGCTCGTGACTTGTCGGCTTGGTGTAGGTGGTCTTCTCTTTATTGACCGTATAGCTTGTATTTCTTGAGTATGTCGTATGTATAAATCAATGCACAAACACCTTTGGCTTTGCTTGCTTGCTTCCTTTGTTAGCTTCTTGCATGTCCGTGATGTATTCATATACGAAGTTGACTTGGAGACGGGGGTGTGCGCGTGTATGCACGGGTTGATCCATTAATTCCGTATATCCTGACTGACTTGCATGTCGTTATCCTTTTCTATCCAATCTCATAGCTTGTATATCTCTTGGATGTGTTGCTTCATAATTGGCCCGCATGTTGTCGGCTTCGTGTGGGAGTAGGACTCTTCTTGTGTCGGAGTTGTTCTTGAATACGCATATAGCTAAGTTGTGATGGAGTCTGAGTTGCAGTCCGACTTGTACTTGTATCAGGCATGTTTGATGCTGGTTGGCATGTAGTAGGAATGTGATACAGTCGTGCTTCTACTAGGATCTCGCTGAGTTGACGAAGTTGGAGTAGATGTTGACGAAGAGGTCTCGTGCTCGCACGAATTGATGCCGATGCTGAACGTGAATACGACGGGTTGTCGATGAGGCCGACGAGAGCCACGGTGAGTTGTTCTTGAGGTCTTCTAAGCCATAGTGAGTTGTCGACGAGGGCCGACGAGTGCTGCGACGAATCTTGATTTTGAGGTCCACCGAGCTCTCGAATGCAAAGCACCGAGAACCCCTACCTGGCGCGCCAGCTATCAATGTTTTACCACCGGCAACTCATCATGGGGTACCTGGGATGGTGATTTGTTCGGAGGGGTATCGGCGTTTGCAAGAACTCGATGGTAAACACAGGGAGACAATGATTTATACTGGTTCGGCATGCCGAAAAGTCACGGCGCCCTACGTCCAGTCTGGTGTGGATAGTATATTACGCCCTGCGCTATTTGTTGTGTTGCGAGGTATGTTGTGGTTGTGAGTTCTGTCGGTTATGTGTTGGTGCCGATCTAGGGACGCCTGCCCTCCTTTATATTGTCCAGGAGAGGCGGGAGTCCTAGTCGGTTACAAAGTAGAGATCCTAGTAGAATTACGTGTAACTAGTTCTAGTAGGATTACATGTAGAAAATCCTAGTTGGACTAGGTCTTCTTCTCTCTTCTCTATGGGAAACCCCATGGGTCCCGTATCGATAGCCCCCTAATGGGCTCTAAGACGATACACGGTCCAATGGACCAAAAGACGGTGTCGCAACACCCTGGTAAATTCTGGATGCTGACTTATTTCTATGATTCCCATTGATTTCAAAGGGCTTTTGACGTGAGACCACTTACATTGGCTTCCTTATCCAATTAGCTTTCCATCCATATGTGGATCGTCAAAAATAGAGCCCGGACGCACCCGTGTGACTAGTTTTATGACAGACTGGTCCTAGAACCCGAGATGGGCTCGAACTTGATTTGGGCCTCCACCTTGGTGACTCGAACTAGATGAGCTTCGGGCCTCCTCGGTTAGGACACCCTCGCTGATCTCCTCGTCCTCTATCTCCAAGCAAGGTCATATGCATGGAGCTTATGTCCTTATCATGCACCATCTCACCTTTTCATTCGCCAATGTCATGATGCAGCTTGTCGGAGGAGAGCCACTCTCTCTAGCATACCTCATCCAAAGTGCTTTGACAATGCTCCTATCCGGTCTCCGCAACACCGTAGAGACCGTTGGCCACCTATAGCGTGCACCTCCATCCCCTGCGAACAATGAGTTCATGGGGATGATCGAATACGTTGTGGAGTCTTTCCACAACCTTCTCATGGGAGAAACGGAGTCGTCCTCCACCTCTTACTCCAGTGGGGGGAGCTATCACCCCTTTCATGAATGTTTCATGACAGATACCCCCAAGGGACACGTCAAAAGCACCCATGAGGAAGAGGCTACCCCAACGAACAATCTCAAGGATGAAGTCGAGGGGGATGTGGGGGCCCCACCCCACCTGTGGGTGGAGCAGCTGAAGACCTGGCACCAAGAGCTCGAGGAAGTGCGACTCTAGCTTGAGTAGAAATGCATGGAGCTTGAGTGAGAGATCGACCACATGGAGACGGTGGGTGCATGCGTGCCATGGCCCGTGACGTGGATCGGAGGAACGTCGAGGATGATGATGCCCTCCCATACTTCACCCGGGTGAGCCAGAACATCGCTACTGCTGTGGCCTTACTCTAGAGGCTTCTAGGGCCCACGACGCCGGAGGATTGTTGGGTCCATCATGAGATCCGCACGCTACTCGAGCGTGCGGCGACGTCAGCCAACGCATACCCTCGGAGCGACCCGACAATGATGAGTTAGTCCACCAGACGCCACAAGGCGGTAGGCTACGCACCATGGTCCTGGTACATGAGCATCTCCACCACAACCGTGACGCACGTGACACCCTCGATCCCCGCAGGCGTGTCCACGGTGATCCAAGGGAGGGAGCTAGCCACGGCTACCACCCTCATCGTGGTGGATGCTACGACAGCGGCGAGGACCAAAGCTCGAGCCCCGGCCTACCGAGACCTCATGCCTTTGGCCGACACATCCTCAACGTTGCCTTCTCGCCACGGTACTGACCACCAACCAACATCCCCGAAATACTCCGGGCAAATGAACCTCGACTGTGGCTTAAGGATTATCAGCTTGCTTGCCAAGTTGGTGGAGCAGATAATGACGATTTCATTATCCACAACCTTCGATTGTTTCTGGCTGATTCAGCGTGAACATGGTTGGAACACCTTCCACCCAACAGAATCCATGTTTTTTCCTCGAAAGAAAGGCAGAAGGCCCTCAGGACCGATCGAACGGGTGTTACATTATGCTATTTTTACTAAAACAATGCATGAGCATCTTCCTTGTATGTGAATGTGGGTAATCTAGGGTATAAATCAATTTTTGGAAATTGAAACGTTCATTTGAAACATGAACCGAATGTTACATGGTATGTCATGTTGTATCGCTTGGACGGGAAATTACTCGCGGTCGGGATCGAGAGTCACTAGCTAGCTTAGTGGGTAGCTTGGAAACCAAAAGTGATGTTGTTTACACCAAAATTTGGAAAGAAAGTCACAGTAACTCAAAAAGCTCCCAATATGATGTCATCAAGGAATCAATTACGTACAAATCGGAACTAGCCGATTCAGATGCAAGAATTAGAATCGGCTTTCTTCAGGTGACGCCAAGCCGATAGGGACAAAGGCTATGATCAGCACTAGGACGGAATGTGATGGACTCTCAAAAAGGAAAAGATTAGAGTTCAAGTTATCTTAAATTAGGAATGTTTTCTTTATACCTAAGATTGTAGCGAATCGTGATCGAGTAGGTTTCATATTTAGACTCCGGGTATAAATACCAAACCCCGACTATTGTAAAAACAACAATCAATCAAATACAAGTCAATTACTTTTTTTGGCTCCAGCCACCCCTTAGGAGTAGGAGTAGAGTAGATCTCGGTGAGTTCTTCAGCGAGTACGGCTACATCGATCCGGTCGACCTCCACTACTTGTCTGTAAGTACCGTCATGGTTTATACCTCTGTTCATATGGCTGCATCGATCCAGTCGATCCCCACTACGACTCTGGTATAGGCTAGTTATCGATTCTTGTCTAATTCAAGTATGGCCTGTGTGATTCTGCCTCACACCCCACTGCTTGAATTAGATCGAGGTCAAGTTATCGGCTCTACCTTAGGATGGCAGTCTTTGGTAGATTCATTAAGTTACCAATATTGCTTATTACTTTCATCGTTTATCTAATTACAGCAATATCACTCTGCCCGATTGAGATTGATCTGGATCGGCCTTATATCTTATTTAACCCATCATTTGCTAATCTAAAGTTGATTTAATCTACATCTTAAACGATGAGTTATGCTTTATCGACTGTTTTATATCAATCTTAATCGTGCATAGCGTGTGGTTAAGGCATGTTCGATCTTGAGTAGATCTATTGGTTAGCGAGAACCGTTTCATGGCCTATGGGATTTTGCCTCTCACCCCACTGTTAGCACCGTGGAGTGGGGATCGTTAGTTGGTAGATTCATTCCTGAGAAGGCATGACCTTAACTGTGCGCTATGCCTGAATCGGCTGTTTAGCCGATATCGAGCGCTTTCATGAATAGTTCATATTACGAGATCATTGAAGTAGAGATAAGTTGAAAGATATGTTAGCCCCATGATCTTATTATTGTATTACGGCCTGTATGATTCTGCCTCATGCACCATTGATATTAGTAATGAGTTAGGATCATCAAGTCTATTATTGTTTCTATGGCCTGCATGATTCTGCCTCATACCCCACTGATCATAGCGATAGATGAGATCTAACATGTTCATTAGATTTATCTTTATTAAATGGTCAAGTGATGTTGGATTGTTTCTTTATATAAAAAGGAGTTCGGTTACTTATAATCATTGACTCAGTATAAACCAATCATCATTGATATCTTATTGCCATTGATTAATATTTGCTTAAATAATATTTATCCTGAATGATAACCGATTCTTCTTATACAACCCCATGAGCTTTAATCGATTTATTCTTATGAATATGCTGAAATCGACTATTTAGTCGATCTTCTCTCATATCGGCTCTTAGAGCCACACATTCAGGACTATCTGGCAACACCGACACGTTCCGCCCTTAATTACTGATGATCTTTCTCTCCTTGTCAATTGTAGGGTCAAATTGACTGGTGTGTCTCGGGAGAATTATGCAGGATTGACCACCCTTGCGCTGAAGCTAAGCAGATCTGCTCCATCGAGCGGACCCTTCTGGCTTGCTGCGTGTGTCCTCGGTACGGAGACGAAAATTCTATGTCGACACATATTTCTGGCACGCCCGGTGGGACACCACAATCGTCATGGTGGCTCACAACAACGACAACATCCTTATGGTATACTATGAAGACCTACCTGTTGAGGATAAGGATACCATCAGCAAAGCTACAGAAGAATTTCAGAAGAAGTGTTTGTTGTCCTACACCAAAACACGTGACAGCACAATTATTCAAAAATTTCCACTACCAAGAGTTCTACTACATGGGCAGACAAATACAGTCGAAGCTGAAAACATGCGTTTCTTTGTAGAAGCCATAGATAAATCTATTTGTGATGCCATATCAAGCCGCAATGAAGCTTTCGTTGACGCATTTCACAACGCCATGAAAGAGGTAATTCATGAATTTCAGTTGGTCAGGTTGGATCGACTTGTTACAACATTCCAGATCTGTCGACTCAAGGGACTAATCAAGTCGGTACCAGCCATCAAAAAGCAGCACCAGCTAGTAATGGTGATGTCCAGACACTTCATGGTTCATCTAAACAAACTCTAGGTACTACTACGAATCAGATACAGTACAATCCTAGACCATCAATACAGCATGTGCAATAGCCGACGGGGCAAGGTCAGAATTAGGTGATCAATTTTGGTATATCAGGCCACATACCTTCGTCGGCTCAAAAAATAGCACCACCAATTCAAATGATCCATAGAGATATAGATCCTTATGTCTATAATCTGAGACTTCAAGCAGCAAGCCAGTAAAGGACCCAATAGATTGAGATTCCACAAGGCTATCACTATGGCACGGATTATAACACCCTCCACATGATGCCAAATCTAGGATATCAAGGCACGCGGGATTTCAATCCATAGATAGGTCAGCAAGTACCGAGAATCCCAAATCCACAAGCTGACGAGTTGCTACTGAAGGTGACCGAGATGATGAAGAATCAGTTCGGTCTGAAGCCAAAGGGGCTAACCTTTTCGTACAAATGTCTATATCCAGAATGGTATGATTTAGTCGCTCTTCCTACAAATTACAGGCTCCTAGAGTTCGCTAAGTTCACCAGTCAAGACAGTATAAGGACAATAGAACATGTCAGTCGGTATCTTACACAATTGGGCGAAGCGTTAGTTGAGGATGCCCATCGAGTTTGTTTCTTCTCCTTATCCCTGTCAGGGCCAGCCTTCACTTGGTTTTCGTCACTACCAGTCAACTCTATTGCCAATTGGGCTGACCTAGAAAAGAAGTTTCATACATATTTTTATACTAGGACTGGAGAAAAGAAGATAACTGATTTGACAACCATGAGACAAAGGACTAATGAATCGGGCATTGAGTTTCTTTAGAGATTTCGAGAGAGAAGGAACTTGTGCTTCTCATTGAACTTGGCCGATGATCAGCTAGCGGCTTTAGCTGTTCAAGGAATGTTGCCAAAGTGGAAAAAAAGCTGCTAGGACAAGAATTTGACAACTTAGGTCAATTGGCTCAACGAGTAGCAGCGCTCAATAGCCAATTTCAAAGTATGCGCAAAGATACCTGATTCTAGAAGAGTACTACCATAGCCAAAGCTTACAATCCATACTCAGTAGATGATGGCTATAAAGATGAAGAGGAGGAGGTTGCTGCAGCTGAATGAAATTGGGGCAAGAAGACAGTGATGGTGCCAAATCCTTGGGGAAGAGGAGTCGAGGAGAGCTATGACTTTGATGTCACAAAATTAGACAAACTCTTTGACTTCTTACTTGAGAAGGGCCAGATCAAATTGTCAGACAATCATATTATGTTGCCCCTTAAACAGTTGAAGAATAAGAAGTTCTGCAAGTTCCATAATGCTACTTCTCATTCCACCAATGAATGCAGAATTTTCCGGCAGCATATACAGAGAGCTATTCAGCAAGGGAGGCTCAAGTTTGATATACCTCAAAAGATGAAGGTGGATGATAATCCTTTCCTAGGAGAACAAAATATGGTTGATGTTGGGCTATTCAAAGGAAAAACTAAGGTCCTAACATTGGCCAAATCGAATGAAGCTAGAATAGTTGATCACAAGATGCAAATATCGGCTGATGAATATAGAGAGATTAGAAAATATCGTAATCAGCAGAGGAGCCGATATGAATAGGGGGAAACATCAAAGGATGGAGCGACAAAGCCATGAGTCACATCTTGGATCCTGTTAAACAAGTGGCCGCGACAGAAGGGAAAAGATTATCAGCGATGGTTAGAGGATCAAGAATACCAGCGTCAACTGAAAGAAGAGAGGTATGAAAGGAAGCAAGCCGAATCGCACTGGAATTGTCCTTTCTTCAGATACTACTAGAACGAAGGTTTGAAATTGCCTACCAGACATGACTGTCCAGAATGCAGCAATTAATATTGGGAGTTTAGGCAATCTCAAGTCAACCGCCGATCTATCCATGCCCAGGATGCATATCATCATAATAACATAGATCAGCACTTAAACAATAAAAGTATTCATGATCGGTTGGGAAAAAGAGTTGTTGACCAAGACTGAGATGATCATGAAGAAGGAAGCAATCAAAGGGAACATGTTTGGTAGGAAGGCCAATGGTGCCTTGGAGATTTAACAAGAAGCCAGAAGAGAAGAGTGAACGCCTAAGGAATAAGGAGATAGAGCAGGCTCAACCATTCAGTAAAACTCAAGTGTGGCATACCAAGCAAATAGCTGATGAGAAGCAACCATCGGCTAATATCCAAATGGCTTTTCTATTGCCATCAGAATTCAGAGCTTCGGCAGATCAGGAAGTTTACTCAGACTTTAATGAATCAGAGTATGAAGAGATGGTTGCCAAGTTGATGGTTATCTACCAAGCGATATTTGATAAGCCAGTCAAACATCGGCACTTGAAGGCTTTATACATGAAAGGTTTTGTTGATGGGAAGCCGATGAACAAAATGTTAGTGGATGGAGGTGCTTCTGTCAATCTTATGCCTTGCACTACTTTTCGTAAGCTTGGCAAGGGACCAGGAGATTTGCTTGAGACCGACATGATGCTTAGAGACTTCGGAGGGAATACATCTAAGACCCGGGGGTAATAAACGTCGAGTTGATAATCAGGAGTAAAACTCTGCTCACCACGTTCTTTGTCGTCGATGGAAAAGGCTCATACAGTTTACTCCTCGGTCGTGACTGGATTCACATGAACTGTTGTGTGCCATCGACCATGTATCAGTATTTGATTCAATGGTATGAAGATGATGTCGAGGTGGTTCGCGTTGATGAGTCTATGAGTATTGCGACAGCTGATCTAGTATTTTGGGAGTTAGGAGACTTCGAATGCCTTTCTGGCAAAACATGAGAAGGAGGCTTTATTAGGATTAATAATGAAGGCCAATAGCCGGTTCAAGCAATCGGCTCTGAAAGTTTGTTTTGATCAATAATCGTAGCATTGCATCGGCCATTGAGTTAAGGAAAAATAAGCATTGAGTCTTGGAGATGGGTTTAGACCGACATATGTGAATGTTGAGTTAAAGTATAAATGTGATTCAGAGTTAATGGATTTCTTAAGAGAAGTTCTGTTTCGCTCAATAGGATGCTTGACTTGGATTGATTGATCGTTTGATCTTTGGAATGAAAAATGCATGAAGAGATGTTATCCTAACATCTGAATTTGAT
The DNA here is from genome assembly GCF_019320115.1 of Miscanthus floridulus. NCBI lineage: Eukaryota > Viridiplantae > Streptophyta > Magnoliopsida > Poales > Poaceae > Miscanthus > Miscanthus floridulus. Next base: position 75,908,710 of record NC_089591.1, read on the forward strand.
AGCTGATTCGTTCTCGGCTCTAATAGCCGATACTAGGAGGGTATCGCCTTTAGTTCAAAAATAAAAATCTTCAAAGACAATAAAAGCTGATACGATATGTATTGCCTATAGAGCAAAAACAAAAGCAAAAACGATCATACACAAGGATACTACATTGAAGCATGTTCATGGAGGAACATGAGTCTTTGTTCATTAGGATTACCCTAAGTACAAACTAATCAAAGACTTTGTTCATGACATTCTAAGCGGAGGTGATGTCCATAATGGCGTCCACTGCTGCTGTGAAGTCTTCTGTCAAATCTTCATGCCCCTCAGGGCCATCACCAGTTAGGAAGCCAACCTCCATGGCATGAAGATCATGCTCGGTTTGGACCTGCACTGCGGTTAGCACCATAGACACGCCGTAGCGAACACCATGAAGAGCAACCTCCTAGACATAGGCTGGAATGTCTTGGAGATGAGCATCAATAAGGGAACCCCGTGCATTAACGACGTCCACAGCTACGTTTGCCGCCAGTTAGAGAGACTCCAACTACACCGTATGAGCTAGCGATTACATAAAACTATCAAGACGAAGATAATGAGAACTAGAATAGAAGCATTCCTGGAATTCATCTTACCTGCTACCGTGGCATCAAACTCTACCAGCCATGCTCGGACGGCGCTGGTCTCCTCCTCAGCCACATTGAGGGCTGCTTGGAAAACCCCTAGATGAATCTCAAGCTGGCAGTTATTCTAGATCGCCTCGGAATAGCGATCCTCGACCGACCTCCATTCCCGAATGAAGCATCGGGCATCATCGTCGTCATATGAGTTAGACGAGCCCGACGATGAAGCCGGCGTGGAAGACGCAGCATCAGCGGGTTTGTCAGTCCTGAAGAAAAGATGAAAGTTGTCATTCACGACGAGCCTATAGGAGAGTCAGAACAGGTCATCATCAGGGACAGAAAGTTAACAGTTTTACCTCATGCGTCGGAGACGCTGGTTCATCGGCATGTCCCCTTCGGGAACCTCCTCTGCCGCACGCTTGCCTCGGTTACCCTCGCCAGCCATAAGAGATAGTTGGATCTGCGGAAGGGAGGAAGAAAACTGCTGTAGGGTTTTTGGTAGCCAAAAGAGAGCGAAAGAATAGTTGTGAATGGATATGTGTTTGAGGCCAAAGCCCTCGCCTGGTATTTGAAGGCACGAAGCAAAGAGGCGGACGCCTTGGGACACGCAAAAGGCAACTGTAGTTAATAGAAGGCGGAACGCCGCTTCACCAATGCCAAAGAGAATACGATGTCAGGTGACTAAGGATAGGTGATCGAAGGTCTCTCTTAATGAAATCCATGTTTTTCGAACCTAAGTGGGATTAAGATCGAGAGTCTAGAATCGGCTATTATCAGAATCAGCCCGTTAGCCAAAGCAGAAGTGATTGATTGGCTATAATGGTTCTTTAGCCTCTTGCCTATTCGAGTCCCCCTGGCTAGAATGGTTTCACGATCGAACAAACTCCTCTAAGCCTGTTTCACCTTAGAAAAAGGAGACAAGACTCTAGGGAAGACTAGGAATAGATTGCCCTTAATGACCAGGGGCAGAGGAGCTGATGTGATCGCCGTATGAACTTGTGCATAAAACATGATGCAGTCTATCCTTGGGAAGTTCAAAATGGATCAAGGCGTGTTATGATGCAGAGTAATTTATCAGTCGAAGTCTACCAGGGTCTCATGATTGATGACTTAAAAGACTTGAGTTGCCTTCGGCTGCGTGCTCTTAAAAAGGCATTGAAACCAATAAACCAAAGGTCGCAAAATATTATGATTAAAAGGTCGAGAATGAGTAATCCTCTGAGAAAGATTTGGACTGGAGAGTAAAATTGACGATTGAATCAAAGGGCAGCAAATCCAGCAAAAATGGTTGTCTGATTAAGAATGATCTCATCGGATCAAGCACTGTGTGCCGGGTAATACTTATATTTTGGAAATATTAAAAGAAGAAGAAGGATTTGGCAGAGCATTTAGATGGGGAATATATGAAGGAATGTTACCCTAACATTTGGATTAATACTGGGCAACCAATTTGCTCGATTGACAGCTCTAATAGCCGGTACCATGAGGTTATCGCTTTCGGTGCAAAAATAAACCTAAAAGGGTAAAAGCTGGTACAACGTGTGTCACCCATAAGAGCAAAGCAAACATGAACAAAGTAATGCACGTAGCATGGAGTACGAAACAAAAGAAGAAATCGTCCAAGATAGAGGAATTGTTTGCTAATATAGTAATATCACATATTACAGACTATGGGCCGGGGAACACTTTGGCTATTATATATCATCGGCTTTGGGAAGTGATCGACATCAAACCATGGATAGAGCCAATTCTGCAAGGGAAAGACTTTTAGCGAGATTCTAGCCATGCCGATCAATTGAAGCGAGTCATTTTTTTATCCCTAGCCATGGCATTACATATATAGTCTGCGGGGATAGATCTCGCCAGCGGTATGAATTTGAAATCAGATACGGAAAGGGGTCGATGCTCCGAGAATTTAGGTAACAAAAAACGAAGAGATAACAGATTTAGACTCATTGCTCTCCCAAGTTATAGAATGCCATGGGATAGATACAAAAGATTTATAATTACCAGCGATCAACACACCAAGGCCTCTTTGGATTGAAGGGAGTTTGAATTCCCACAAGGCCAAAAGTCATCATAAACCAAGTCACATCGGCCCATTGGTAAAAATTGCGACAGGGAAGGAAAAGGATGCTTGTCTGACAGATGCCCAGCTAATTTCTCGAAGCCACTGGAAAGAAGCTTGTGGCTTTCCCAGTGGGCATTCGATTGAGCAAACAAGGGGGAAGTGTCCATGCATTTTAGCCTTTACAAGCACTAGGATAGCTCTACGAGCATGGAGAGAAGACCTAGGTGGTATCACAAGGATTCTTCTAACCACAGTAGCTGACTCTCTTGCTCAACAAGTTACTAAGATGGGGGACACAATCACCCTATACACAAGAATTCTTCTAACTGCTCGAGATCTACATGGCAAGAGAATAGACCATGGAGGGTCCAGCAAAGTCAGGGGCACTCGAAGAGGCAGGAAGAGGAGAAACATGGTAGAATTATTGAGTTACTCTCGCCAGGGTCGAACATACATTTTATAGCCGGCCTGGAAGATGAATCCAAAAGCCCATGAAGCAATAATGCTCCACAAAAGTTTTTAAAGCATGGGCTCATGAGCTGACATAGATGGCGATAAATAGTAGACCCTAGACCAAGATTCTTTACCCATGACTGTGGACCTATCGGGAGCACAGATGTGGTAATTTTGGAATAAATTTTCTTTTATCCCAAAATTGGGGGGCATGTGTTTACACCAAAATTTGGAAAGAAAGTCATAGTAACTCAAAAAGCTCCCAAGATGATGTTATCAAGGAATCAATTACGTACAAATCGGAACTAGCCGATTTGGATGCAAGAATTAGAATCGGCTTTCTTCAGGTGGCGCCAAGCCGATAGGGACAAAGGCTACGATCAGCACCAGGACAGAATGTGATGGACTCTTAAAAAGAGAAAGATTAGAGTCCAAGTTATCTTAAATTAGGAATATTTCCTTTATACCTAAGATTATAGCGAATCGTGATCGAGTATGTTTCATGTTTAGACTCCGGGTATAAATACCAAACCCCAACTATTGTAAAAACAACAATCAATTAAATACAAGTCAATTACTTTTTTTGGCTTTGGCCACCCCTTAGGAGTAGGAGTAGAGTAGATCTCGGCGAGTTCTTCAGCGAGTATGGTTGCATCAATCTGGTCGACCTCCACTACTTGTCTATAAGTATCGTCATGGTTTATACCTCTGTTTGTATGGCTACATCGATCCAGTCGACCCCCACTGCAACTCTGGTATAGGCTAGTTATCGATTCTTGTCTAATTCAAGTATGGCATGTGTGATTTTGTCTCACACCCCACTGCTTGAATTAGATCAAGGTCAAGTTATCGGCCCTACCTTAGGATGATAGTCTTTGGTCGATTCATTAAGTTACCGATATTGCTTATTGCTTTCATCGTTTATCTAATTACAACAATATCACTCTGTCTGATTGAGATTGATCTGGATCGGCCTTATATCTTATTTAACCCATCGTTTGCTAATCTAAAGTTGATTTAATCTACATCTTAAATGATGAGTTATGCTTTATCGACTGTTTTATATCAATCTTAATCGTGCATAGCATGCGGTTAAGGCATGTTCGATCTTGAGTAGATCTATTGGTTAGCGAGAACCGTTTTATGGTCCGTTATCATGGCCTATGGGATTCTGCCTCTCACCTCACTGTTAGCACCGTGGAGTGAGGATTGTTAGTTGGTAGATCCGTTCCTAAGAAGGCATGACCTTAACTATGCGCTATGCCTGAATCAACTATTTAGCCGATATCGAGCGCTTTCACGAACAGTTCACATTACGAGATTATTGAAGTAGAGATAAGTTGAAAGATATGGTAGCCCCATGATTTTATTATTGTATTATGGCCTGCATGATTCTGCCTCATGCCCCATTGATATTAGTAATGAGTTAGAATCATCGAGTCTATTGTTATTTCTACGGCCTGCATGATTCTGCCTCATGCCCCACTGGTCATGGCGATAGATGAGATCTAACATGTTTATTAGATTTATCTTTATTAAATGGTCAAGTGGTGTTGGATTGTTTCTTTATATAAAAAGGAGTTTGGTTACTTGTAATCATTGACTCAGTATAAACCGATCATCATTGATATCTTATTGCCATTGATTAATATTTGCTTAAATAATATTTATCCTGAATGATAACCGATTCTTCTTATACAACCCTATGAGCTTTAATCGATTTATTCTTATGAATATGCTGGAATCGACTATTTAGTCGATCTCCTCTCATATCAGCTCTTAGAGCCACACATTCGGGACTATCTGGCAACACTGACACGTTCCGCCCTTAATTACTGATGAGCTTTCTCTCTTTGTCAATTGTAGGGTCAAATTGACTAGCGTGTCTCGGGAGGATTGCGTAGGATCGACCACCCTTGCGCTGAAGCTAGGCGAATCTGCTCCATCGAGCGAACCCTTCTGGCTTGCTGCGTGTGTCCTTGGTATGGAGACGAAAATTATGTGTCGGCAAACACAAATGCGAACGAAGGACTTAGTTTTTTCTTAAGTCGGATAGTGTGTTGACGAAGCAAAGTTCGAGCATTTTTAGAGGAGGATCAGGTTAAGTCATGGCAAGGTGTTTTTAGCTTGGTTTGATAGCCCTATATACCCTTTGGAGCATAGAACAACTAGTTTGGTGTTTGGAGCATCGGATTCGAGTTTTTGAGCCACTTTAAAAAGCGTGCATGACACATTGTCCATCTCTGGGCATGGTAACCACCTTTGCTCGGCCTGGCACTGCTGCTGGCTTACCCAGCACGTGCTGCCACGCCGGCCACGTCCCCACCACTGTGCCTATGCAAGCACGCCCACGCGCATGGCCCACGCTGCTGGCTAGGGTCCCTGCTACTGCACCTTGGTACACGCTTGCGCACGCCGCACGCGTCCAGACACGCTGTCCGCTCGATGTTGGCGCTCGCTGGTGGTCTGGCCATTACTACCGTCCAGTCCGCTCTGCTGTGCGTGCCTAGCTTGCGACACATGTGCACTGTGGTCCAGTGGGCCTTAATGCTGCCTCCTCCATCACATCCGCCTACGCTGCTGCCTGACGTCGTGCCTGCTTGCGTGTTCCGCTCGTCCGAACCAATGTCGCCACTCTCCCGAGCACTCACGTGCACCGCCTGCACGGCCTTCATTGCTCCTGTTGACACAACGCAGCTGCATGCACGTGGGATGGCTGCCTCACTGTGCCATCACGTTCGTATCCGCTGCCACGCTCAGTGCCAAGCCAAGCCATCCTAACTTCCCTGTTTCACAGTCGCCGTGTCGTCGAAACCACCCCCTTTGATTTCACCATAGTGAAGCCACCACAGTGCAATTAACCCTGCCCTTGGCCCCGTGGTGTATCCAAGTGCACAACCAACCCCACCTCGCTGTTTGTACCGCTGCACAGTGCCCTAATTTGGGATTGCCGCACCACCGGGTCCTTAAGACTGGACAGGTATGCGCCATCGACAAGCCACATATCCTATGCATCTCTTGGCAATTCCTTGCACCGCTAGCCTTTACTCCTGCTGCTAATCGCCCTACTCACCTCGGTCGAAGCTTTACCGCCGCCTAACATTCCCTGACGTGGCCGTGCCATCGCCGTGCGCCGCCGCACCGCTCGTGCGCATGTGGCCAGCTCGGCTTGGGTCGTCTCCGACCGAACCTACGCCTCAACTATTTACGTGGGTAGACCCTTGAGCTCATTAGCTAACTCGTTTGCTCTATTTTCACTGTTACTCACCGGAATGCCCTACCGTGGATGCAGGGTACCTGCCGACGGGGTCCGACCTCGCTGTAGCGTCCCGGTTCATGTTTCCTTCACCCGACGCATCACGTTCGCTCCTAGGTAAGAGTTAGCTCGGTAGTTAGGGAGGGGAAGGTCTGCTATGGCTGGCATAGGCTGCCGGTGCTAGCGCCGTTGTGCTGGAGCATGCGCGCGGGTGTTGGGGGTATCACCATCCTGAAGATAGGAAATTCCGAGGGCATAGCTATAAAATAGTAGACACACAGAACAGTGCGCTTATCGCTCGAGTGATTATGGAGTAGTCCGAAGTTGTTTCTGCATATTGACCGGTGCGCGTGGGTCCTTTTCGCCATGGGCCATCGTTCGGCTGGGCCACGCCCCTACGTGGGCCGCGCCGCGAGCGCGTCGCGTCATTGTGGGCCGAGCCGCGTGAGTTGGGCCGCAAGTTAGAAATCAGTTTCTTCAATTTCCAGTAAAGTAGAAATGCTTATTTAATTTAGTTATGAGTTGAACTTTGATAAATTGTAGTAAATTCTGTAGAAGTCCAAAAATAGTGAAACCAAGTTTGTTAGGTTCGCAAAATCACCATCTACCTGTTAGTGTAATTATATTATAGTTAGTTGTGCCAATGGTAGGTTCATAAAGTCAAACTAGATGGCTTAGTATTATGTAGATTAATATTTGTAGGAATTTTTGTTGTAAATTGGTGTTAGCTATAGCTATGAAAATTTTACAGTAGGCTCACTAGATTATTAGGTACTTGCTGTAAATTTATAGCCCTAGAATAAGTTGATAAGTAGAGTAGCTATTACCCTTGCTTTATCATCTATAGCGTAAATCAGCATTATAAGTAAGAATACCTGTAGTTGCTATAATAATGTAGGCCATACTTCATACTTGTTATTGGTAACAATAGATAACTTAGTACCATGGTCGGTAGCACTAGCTTAGTAGTTAGACAGATGTACTTTTGTTTTAAGAGCTGCTGTTGCTATATTACTAAGTATTGCATCGTCATTTCATGCATGTAGATCATGAGTTAGTAGAGTTCGTGCCTGTCGATGACCAGGAGTATGAGGAGGTGATTGAGGAGAACAAGGAGGAGATCCTAGTGCAGGAGGGAGCCCCAAATCCTGTTGGTGCTGACCTTACTGACCCGTCGCCTACCCAAGGCAAGCCCTGGTGCATAACCCCTATTTTATGATCACTGAATATATATGATGTGCATTTAAGTTACAGGAACTTTATGGAAACTACATGCATAAATGTATCTACCTATGAGTCCTACTAGTATAGGTCGTGTAGCTGCTATGCTCAGGATATCAGTAGCATGAGTAACCTGCCGTTACTTACAAGTAGGTGATAAATATGATCACTCATGATAAACTGTGTAAAGGTAAATGGTGACTGGGCAGGGATATGGTTCGGGTATTGGTGGGTGTAAAGGGTTGTGTCCTGCGGCCAATAGGGCATAGCTCGGTTACACTTTTTCCCTGTCTGTGTCGATTAAGGACCGGTCGTTGCATATGGCTCTAGGCAAGTCATAGATCTATTGTCCCGAGCACATACTTGGGTATGGACACAGGGAAGACTTGTTGCTCTCTTGTCGTGGATCTAGCTCTTTCCGGACTGACTGATTGGAGGCAGAGATGGTGGAGGTCCTTGCACCGCACTGAGTCTGGGACTCAGGAGTGGGGGCTTGGAGTCCAAGCTTGGATGGGGACCTGGACACCTAGGACAGGAGGGTGATGGGTTGGTCCTGCTTATGTCTAGGGTACAAGCGGGGCATGTGTCTTCAGGGCACCTAGCTATGGGCATTGATTCACGAATCGTCGTCATTCCGGTATGGCTTGTCTGTGGTTTATCACCGTAGTAAGAACTAAAAGTTGAAAGGAGAAGAAATGGAACTGATTGCTCAACTCTTGCTTGAAAGTAGAACATGTGCTTATATAGACTGGCTAGATGATAACTTAATACTGCTGATAATAATAACACAAGTAAAGACTCACTATTAGTATTGCTTTCTGCTTAAAAGAAACCAGCAAACTATAAAGCTTATCATATTCCTTGGAGTCAGGAAATTATTCCCACTAGTCGAATAAGTCTTGCGAGTATATTGTGTACTTAGGGTTTATTTACCCCTGTTGCAGGTGATGCATGAGAAGTACCTTTGTGTGGAGGATTCTTCTGGTGGGCTCAGATAGAATCCTCGTTCCTATCGCTAGATGTTTATTTAAATTTCGTTGTTTATCATTTCATACTCTAACATTTGGTAATGTAATAATATACTTTTTAAGAACTTCTAATGTATGAAATTGACCTGTATTATAACTCGTTCTCATTATTGGATCCTTGGGAAAAATGTGAATTTTTTGGGTTCTCCCTCGGAGTGTGCCCGACGGATACCGCTCGCTGTAGCCTATTTTCGGGGTGCTTAGTGTCTGGTGGGAGACGAGCACCTCCATAAGCGTGTTATTTCAGGCGGTTCTACCACACTTGAGAACTATATGGATTGACCGTCGAGGGTCTGGAGACGGTCACCAGTTGACCCAGCTAGATCCCTATGAACGGGATGCCGAGGCCCCACTCGGACTAGCCAGCTAACAACTCACCGAGCACCATAGCTCGCCCATAGAGGAAATCAAGGCATGGCTCAGCCCCTCCAGTTGTAGAAACCATAGATGGGATGATGATCACAAAGACAAGCCGACCCTAGATCGAGCCTCCACTATGCGCGGGGGCTCAAGGAAAGTTGGGCTCGTAAGGAGACCGAACGCATGATCGCAGAACGACAAACCCTCGAAGGGGTCAAAATCAGGGAAGTACCTTTTTTGACCCACCAAACCTCTCAGCTATACCCTCAAGGGGTCCAATCTCGATGAAAGGGAATCACCGTCTCCAGGTCATACCATAGGCAACAAAAGAAGGCCAAGGCCATCAGAGTCCTCCCGCTTGGAAAAATCTCTAAAGGAGTTTTCTACTCCTCCGTAGGCTCGAGGGCTACTATCGAGGACTAATACTAGGATACTCAAAAAGGAGGAGCTAATGACCATCAACATTGACACATCCGAGCAGTCAAGAGCGTGACTATAGCTCCAACCGACCCACTAGCGTGCAAGCGTCGCTTTGCCCGGCATCTGGGAGAGGGCACCGCTGAAAGGTCCTTGTGTGGTTTTGGTAATTGAGTGACAACCTAGGTGGACTAATTGTGTTTATGTGAGATACACAGGTGATTAGTCCACAGGTACATATGTGTTAGCAACATATGCCATGAAGGTGAAAATGGCTTGGAGATGTTGCAAAGCTCACACATGTGATGATGAAGGAGCTTATTGCACATGAGACATGACATTGAGTCATGTGATCAAGGTGGAGAAGATCAAGACATGACTTGGCTTGATGGACCGGTTGCAAGCGTGAAGGGCAAGTTAAAGGCTTTGGAGCGATGGATCGCGTGGTGGTGAAGCTTGAGCAAGACTTGGCGCCGATGGATGAAGGCAACGGTGAAAAGCAAGTGAAGTCAAGATCGATGAAGGCAACGGTACCGCCCGCCGCCCTTGGCTGGTCCGTCACGCGTGTGCCGGACCAGTAGTAGGCGAACCCGCCCTCGTGCAGCGCGCTCCCTCGGAGACCACCCCCGCCGACATCGAAGTCTGGACAGATGCCGCGGCGAGAAACACGATTAGAGACGCGCGTAACGGAAACGGAAGCGTAGAGAAGACGTCGGGGGGGTTGTCGAGTGCGTGAGTGCGTACCGAGATCGCAGTCCGCCAGGTTGAGCACCACGCGCGGCGATGGCTCCGCGGCGTCCGCCTCCGCTTCGGCATCGCGCCGGGGCCGCTTCGACGGTGGCTACGCGGACTCGTCGTCGGGCGACCGCGATGCCATTGGGTTTGCGAGGGGACAGACGGAGGAATTGCTGCACGGTTGGTTCATGTCCTGCTTTACCTCGTCGACTCGTCGGCACGGAGGGCAACGAGAGCGAGGCGTTGGGCGGCAAAACGGGCCCGCGTGTAAATTCGCCTTTTACTTGGCCTGGCCTTGTCTGCTGGAGTCGGTGGGCGTCTTGATATGGGAATTTTCCTTACCGACCTGGTTTTTCTTTGGTGATTTCACATGAGTATGAGGTGGTGCTAAGATGTTTTTGAAATGGTAAAACTTTTACCCCTAATTTTTTACCGTAGAACTTTTGACATTTGATGTTTAGATGTATGGCAAAACTTTAGAGAGGTGCTAAGATGTTTTTGAAATGGTAAAACTTTTACCCCTAATTTTTTTACCGTAGAACTTTCGATATTTGATGTTTAGATGCATGGCAAAACTTTAGCCATGCAGACACAACATGTGCCCCAAGACGTTTTTTTTTTGTTCAGTTTTGGGTCTCTTGGGTCCCAAATGCCAAATATTTTGCAGCTCAAGTTTTGCTGTTTTTGCCTATGGTGTTTAGACCCATTTTGCCAAAGGATGAGATAAAACAACAAAAATTTTTGTTAAAATGGGGAACTAATCCGGTCCCGAGTATGATGTAGATTGTGATAAATATAAATCATGCGAAATCCAGATTCATGTATATAGCCTATATATTATATATTATGATGGATTTTCTTAGTAGATGGAATTAGATTACCAACCTAGATGACAGAGAAAACCAACGTTGTTGGGATCAACAGGTCATACATTTTTAACAATCTAATCACCGCTTTGACTTTAGTCACTGATTGCAGCAAAACAGCACTGCACCAACTGAAGCTACATTCGTGTTATATATAGATGCGATTGGCTGTATTTAGTGCCGGTAGGGGACACCACTCACAAAGAATAATTCATTGGTCATGTTCGGCTTACCTCATGTTTGGTTTGTTCGGCTTTTTTAGTCGAAATAATGTTTTTCTTTTATAACAATTCAACCGGAACAGTATTTTTCAGACAGTTTCAGCCAAGTTTTAGACCAGCGAATAGGACCATTATGGCGTTGTAGCTCCCCGAGGCCGGTATCAGTGGTGTGTTTCATGGTGTTATTATCAAGACTGTCATGTCAGTTTTTATTAGTAACCATGACAATGTCCTATTCGCTTCGCTGAAAAGTCAAGCTGAAAAGTATTGTTCGCTAATTTGTTGTGAGAGAAAAACACTGTACAATAGCTAATAAACTAGGCTGATAAGTTGAAACGAAGATAAAATTATATGAAACTCTCCCTCTTTATAGTTAACCTGCCAAGTCATTAAAACTGTTGATATGTTACAGTATTAAGTATAAATAAAACCAAAATAAAATCTTCATTGATACTTAGTCTGTTCGTTTCGGCTGGATTGGCTTATAAGCCATGACTAAAAGTACTGCTGATTGGTTTGGTGTGAGAAAAAAATATTGTTTATTGGTTGATAAACCAAGACTTATAAGCCAGATATAAGCTGCCGAATAGGCTGAGTAGCCTAAGGCATACTAACACAATTTAGATGTACGACCATGGCTGGCTCACCAACCGTTCCAGGTGCCACAGCCATACTAAGTTCTCATGCTGCAATTTTGTCTTCGGATCTAAACTACATGGTTTTCTATAGCTTTGTAGTTATTAGATTAGGATTACTTTGAGGGTGTTTGATTTTCATGGACTAAAGTATTTTGGACTAAAATCTACATTTTAGTTGGACTAAACAGCCAAACACTTGGACTAAAAGTGAACTAAAATTCTTTAGTCCTTTAGTCCATAAAACTGGACTAAAATAGACTAAAAGGTGTTGGGGACACCCATGCCTCTTATTTATTGTCCCCTCTCTCCACTTTAGTCCATTTTAGTTCAAGAAACCAAACACCACTTTAGTCCACTTTTAGTTCATAGACTAAAATGGATTAAAACTTTTAGTCCATGGACTAGAGAACCAAACATGGCCTTTGAATCGTTGATGAATGGATTCGGACAAAGAAAAAAAACTCGTATATGGCCTGCATATGATGCCATTTTATTTTAGGCTTATTTCTTGAGTTTGTTGGGTTGAAATAAGACTATGGCCCCGTTCAGCTGGCAGAATCTTGGCTAAAACTGTGTGAGAGAGAAACACTGTTTGGCTGGATGGATGAATAGTGTCACATGAGGGGAACCAGCCGGCTGCCTGGTCTCCTCCAAACCAGCGAACACCGCTTATGTAGGGCTAATTCTATAGTTTAGGTGATAGCCTCGTTGAATATAATAATAAAAAATGTCTGAAAGATGAAGGTTGAAGAAATGTAGTGTTAGAAAGCTCCTACTCATAGTGTTAGTGTCGACAGTGGCGCGCCAGGTAGGGGGTGTGCGTACTGCTCTCCAAGCGAATAAGATGGTCATCATCTCCGGCTCCATGGCTACGCCGAACGGCCTTACGTTCACCGTCGGCCAAATCACCTGGACCACCGGCTCCGACGACTTCATCGCCATGACCACGGAGGAGGCGCGGATTCAATCTGCGTCGACCACTGCTTCACCTACATCGGCTACGGCTCTGACCACAGTGGATATGGCTCCGACCACGATGGATCTGGCTCCAACCACGGTGTATCTGACTCTGACCACGCCCGCATCGTCTTCAGCCACGCCGACAACCCGTCGTCCGCTTCCTCGCTACAAAGGGAATCAGATCGACAACACCGACCTGCTCGACTCCATCGATCGGGTCAGCACCAAACTTGCTGAAACCCTAGCTCTGGTAAGTTCAATTCAAAGTCAACCTAATGAGCAGGTAACTGCAACCCACAATAGATCTACCCGACCAGCTCGGGCCAATCATCCTGCACGACTTGGTACAGATCTTGTGGTCACATCTACTCCTGAAGGGCGCTTCGCTCGTCGTCGGCCAGCCTCCGCGATAGGTCTCCGGCTCTCCAAGTACGAAGCCTCGACGGAGAACTACCAGGCCCAGCCCTACGGCCTGCGAAACACTACCTCCAACTACGCATACAATATACAACGCTGCTCGGATCGGTGTTTTATACATCGACCTTGGCCGAAGCCACGTAACTTCGTCAACATGGTCCGGATTGAGGATTATCAAGAAGGATCCGTCCACATAGTCCAAGAGGGTGGCTCTAGCTCCTCGTCTGGCATCGCATCTAATGCCTCTGTCCACACCGAGCTCCAGCATCATGACGATGAAGGCGTTGAATACGATCTGGATATCCCAGACCATGCCCCGGGGTTCCCATAATTCCTGTCTTTCCCACCAAGGCGAGGGGACTTGATCAATGTTGTCAGTAATGACGAACCATCGGCAATCGGCAAAACGGAATAAGAAAGGCTTGCACGCGAAGCACACAATATTGACCGGTTTAATCGCCGACAAATCAAAGCCAAAGCAGAAGAGGAGGCACGACGCATAAGGGTCTAGCCACGCGACCTCAACAATGCCTTCGATAGGGTGGGGGACAAACAGGTCTTTAGGACTCTAAGTGCCAACATAGCCATTGCTATGGCGATAATGCAACGGCTACCCAATACCCCGGAAACCCAGGCAGTTCACGACGATATACAAGCTTATCTGACGGCTGCTATGGCCTAGACCGTAGAAATCATAAATCAAGCTCGGGCTCCATCCGTCTCAGTCAAATCAAGCCACAGCCACCAGTACTCAAGTCGCTCACAGCCACCCAACCAACATGGCTCGCACAACGACCCATCAGATAACCATCAAGGCGGAAACGGTGGCCATAATGGTGGTCGGGACAACAACCACCGTCGGGAGGACAACCACCGCGATGTTCGGGACGACAACCGCCGAGACAACCACGATAATCGCCGCGATAACCATGGTCGTAGGGTTAATCAGGATGGCAACCGAGATCGCCGTGATGGCAATAACGATCTCCGCCATTACCTCGGAGGACGTGATTTGCGCGATCGCATCAACCAAAGAGCCAACGATCGTGCATCCCACGAAAGTTATCACCATATGGAATATGATACTGCCCATGGCCCACCAGGTTTGAAGCAGTTTACTTCGCACCTTTGCCAAGTCATATGGCCCAAGAACTTCAAGCTCGAAAAACTTCAGAAGTACGATGGCAAGGAGAACCCCGAATTATGGGTCATGCTCTATGAAACTGCATGCAGATCAGCCATGGCTGATGAGCACGTCATGTCTAACTACTTCCCAGTCGTTGTTGGCCATGCAGGTCACCAATGGCTGGTCAGCTTGCCGGCGAACTACTTTGATTCTTGGCAAGAGCTCAAGCAAGCCTTCATCGACAACTTCATTACTACTTACGAGCAACCCGACAACAAATATGATCTGCAGCGGATTCGAGATCGGAAAGATGAGCCACTGCGCGAGTACATCTGGCGTTTCTCGGAGATGCGCATCAAGGTCCCGTCAATCTTTGACAACGAGGCAATCGAGGCTTTCATCACTGGCCTCCACTTCCACGATGCCCTAAGGGACAAGCTCCTCCACAAGAGACCTGAATTAATCACAGTGCTCCTGGCCACTGCTAAGAAATATGCGGACGCCGACGACACCAAAAAGATAATTATCGAAGAAGCAGCAAGGGTTCCACGCTCCGACCACCCCCCACACCACGGCAACTACCGCGGCAACCATGGTCGGAACGACAATTTTGACCGCCGCAACCAGCGCAATGACTCCCGTGACCACCACGACCAACGTAATCAGCGGCGTAACCGCCGTGATGATTATAGGGGCAAGCGTGCTCGGAAAGGTGACGGCGAGGTCAATACCGTTAAAAAAGGTGGCGGATGTCATAACTACGAAGAAGACTATGCCAAAGCATTGAAAAGGCCCTGCTAGCTCCATCCTAAGTCAAACCATACCATGGAGAATTGCCACGTTCTCAAGTCTATCTACACGCGTCAACAGGCTCCGGATATATCCGACAAGCCTAACGACGTAGGGGAATAGCGCAACGGGGACAATGATGATGAAGACGTAGATCCCTGTCACAAGTATGTCAAGCCAACCGATCGCGTGCACACCATCATTGGAGGCAAAGTGTCCATCGAGACCAAACAAGAACGCACGCTGCTCGCCCACGCTTGCTTGAACGTGGCCAACACCGACAACCTCATCACCGATCCACGGCTCCCTTCTTGGTCTCACCGTGAGATCTCCTTTAGCAGAAAGGACCAATGGGCCACAATACTTGAACCAGGACGTTTTCCCCTGGTCCTCGATCCTTGTATCAACAAGGTTTAGTTCGATAGAGTGCTGATTGACGGTGGTAGCTCCATCGATATACTGTTTAAGAATAGTCTACCGGCCCTGAAGATAACCCAGGCGGATCTCAAGCCATACGAGGCATAGTTCTGGGGTGTTCTCCCTGGACAGAGCTCTACACCTCTTGGGCAGATCACACTACCTATGCAGTTTGGGACACCAGACCACTTCCGTACCGACTACGTTAACTTCATGGTCGCTGACTTCGATGGCACCTACCATGCTATTCTTGGTCGACCATCGCTCACCAAGTTCATGGCCATACCTCATTACAGGTATTTGGTGCTCAAGATGCCTATCGAGAAAGGAGTTCTAACTCTCAAGGGCAACGTATACGCAGCTTATACCTGTGAGGACGACAGCTTCAAAATAGCAGAGGCTCACGACCTCTCTATTCACATGGCTGAGACCATGCTCGATGCCAAGAAGACCCCAGCCGACCATTTGGAGATCCCAGAGCTCGAGGCTCCATGCAAGAACATCAAGTCTAAGGAGCACAAGGTGATCCAGCTGGTCGACGGTGATCCCAGCAAAATGGCCCTTATCGAGGCCAACCTAGATCCAAAATAGAAAGACATGCTCGTTAGGTTCTTGAGGAGCAATGTGGATGTGTTCATATGGAAACCTGCTGACATGCCCGGTGTACCTCAGAATTTGATCGAGCACTCCTTGAATGTCAACGGCAAGGCCAAACCTATCAAGCAGAAGCTACGACGGTTCACTCATGACAAGGAGGCGATTAGGGTAGAAGTTATACGGCTTTTGGTAGCCGGATTTATCAAAGAAGTGTATCATCTAGAGTGGTTAGCCAACCCGGTTCTTGTACGCAAAAAGAATAATGAATGGAGAATGTGCGTTGATTACACTGATCTCAATAAACACTGCCCTAAAGACCCCTTTGGCTTACCTCGCATAGATGAGGTCATAGATTAGCTGCTTTCCTTTCTCGATTGCTACTTTGGTTATCACTAGATCGCTCTAAAAAAGGACGACCAGATCAAGACATCTTTTATCATGCCTTTCGGTGCCTACTGCTACACGACCATGTCATTCAGGCTCAAGAACGCCGGGGCTACCTATCAACGCGCCATATAGGCCTGCCTCAAAGACAAGATAAAAGATGACCTCATCGAGGCTTATGTTGATGATGTAGTTGTCAAGACCAAGGAAGCGCATACCCTTGTTGACGACCTAGAACGCACCTTTGCAGCCCTTAATACATTCCAATGGAAGTTAAACCCAAAGAAGTGCATCTTTGGTGTTCCTTCTAGTATACTACTTGGCAACGTCGTCAGTCATGACGACATACGCCCTAACCCAGAGAAAGTCAAAGCTGTCTTAGACATGAAGCCGCCCAAAAAGGTGAAGGATGTCCAGAAGCTTACCGGATGCATGGCTGCTCTCAGTCGTTTCATATCAAGATTAGGAGAGAAAGGACTACCATTTTTCAAGTTGCTTAAAGCATCCAAGAGTTTTGAGTGGTCAGAGGAAGCAGACGCTGCCTTCACACAGCTAAAACAATACCTTACATCACCTTCGGTCCTCACTGCTCCTAGAGAAGATGAAACTCCCCTACTTTACATTGTAGCAACTAATCGGGTGGTCTCCACTGCCATGGTGGTCGAGCATGATGAGCCTGGCCACACCTACAAGGTACATCGACCAATCTATTTCATCAGCGAGGTACTCAATGAATTTAAGACTAGGTACCCATAGATTCAAAAACCGATCTATGCCATACTGATAACATCCCGAAAGTTGAAACATTACTTCGACAGATATCGTGCGGTGGTCATGACCGAGTACCCTCTAGGAGACATCATTCACAACAAGGATGCAAATGGGCGCATCGTCAAATGGGCAATGGAGCTATGCCCTTTCTCCTTGGAATTTGCAAGCCATACTATAATCAAGTCTTAGGCACTCGTCGATTTCATCGTCGAGTGGACAGACTTAAGCACACCTGCCTCTTGGGGCCTGATGAGTATTGGAAGATGTACTTCGATGGCTCTCACAACATCGACGGTGCAGGAGCAGGAGTCCTTTTTGTGTCACCATCCAAGGAGCAGCTCCGGTACGTCCTTAGGATTTATTTCCCAACATCTAATAACACCGCCGAGTATGAAGCATGCCTACATGGTTTGTGCATTATGGTCAAGCTCGGTGTCAAACGTCTCTATGTCTACGAAGACTTAGCTCTGGTCATCAACCAACTCAATAAGGACTAGGACACGACCAGTGAAAAGATGGATGCATACTGCAAATCGATCAGAAAGCTGGAAGGCAAGTTCTATGGCATCGAGTACACACATGTGGTCTAGGACAAAAATCAAGCAGCAGATGCGCTGTCAAAGTTAGGATCATCCTGAGACAAAGTCCCACATGGGGTATTCGTTCAAGACCAGCTCACGCCTTCCATCGAAGAGGAAGATCCCACGGTCGACAAACCTCCAGACCAGCCGTTGGTGGCCACGGTTTCAGCATCAAGCACCACCGAGCCACCTTCGACCACTAATCAGCCCGACTGGAGAGTACCTTTCATCAAATACCTGATAGATGGCAGTGGTTACAGTGATCAGACAGAAAATGAATGCTTGATGCATCGCAGTAAGCAGTATCTGCTCGTCGATGGCAAATTATGGCGTAAGAACGCAAAGGAGGAAATCTTGATGAAGTGTATGACCCGAGAGGAGGGCGAACAACTCCTAGGCCAAATCCACTCTGGCTCCTGTGGCAACCACGCGGCCCCGAGAACACGGGTTAGCAAGGCTTTCCGAGTAGGTTTCTATTGGTTGTCAGCTGTGGCCCATGCAGAGAAGCTAGTCCACCATTGTGAGGGTTGTTAGTTCTTTGCCAAGAGAATCCACGTACTAGCACATGAGATCCAGACAATACCAGCCTCTTGGCCTTTCGCATGCTGGGGACTAGATATGATCGGGCCCTTCAAACTGGCTCCTAGGAGATTTACATGTGTCTTTGTCCTGATCGACAAAATTTCTAAGTGGATAGAGTACATACCTCTGGTACAGGCATCTTCGGAAAAGGCTATCACATTCATCGAATAGGTCATCCACCGCTTCAGCATACCCAATAGCATCATCACTAATCTGGGTACCTAGTTCATTAGGAATGCTTTTTGGGACTTCTACGATGAAAGAAGCATAGTAGTAAAATATGTCTCAGTGGCACACCCCAGAGCTAATGGATAGGTCGAGCAGGCAAATGGTATGATCTTGGACACACTTAAGAAGAGGATGTATAGAGAAAATGACAAGGCTCCTAGAAGATGGCTCAAAGAATTACCAACCGTGGTCTGGGGCCTCAGAACCCAGCCCAGTCGCAATACTGGCGTATCACCATACTTTATAGTTTACGACGCTGAGGCAGTCCTTCCAGCAGATATAGCCTTCAGATCAGCACGGGTAGAGAACTTTGACGAAGACAAGGCCAATGAAGCGTGGGAGCTAGAAGTGAATAGTGCAGAAGAGAAGCGGCTCGATTCTTATGTACGTACAGCCAAATACCTTGCTGTTTTGCGTAGGTACTACAACAGGAACATTAAGGAGTGGTTCTTTGTGGTCGGGGACCTAGTCCTAAAGTGGAAGATGAATCAGGCTGGTGTCCACAAACTCGCAACTCCATGGGAAGGGCCCTTCATGATCAAGGAAGTTACACGACCTATGTCTTACAGGTTAGCTCACCTGGATGGTACGGACATACCCAATTTTTGGCACATCGACAAGCTTAGGCGTTTCTATGCTTAACTGCTAAGATATGTACTCCTCTTGTACTTTCGATTTAATTCAATAAAGCTACTATGATTTCTTCGACCACTCTAATGTCACCTCGAAGTCCATTATTATTCTAACTTAACCAGTCAAATCCGACCTCCATTCCTTCCCGGGTTTCCAGAGCAGGCCCTGTCTCTGGTTCCTCCCAACGCGTGCATGAGATCTACTCTCTACGCTGCAGGTGATCGGCAGGTCCCCTCTGGTTTGACTTGTCTACGTCTACGTGTGCATAGGCTATGCTCCTCACACTCTGACCACAAGACAAACCAGGGCCATACAAAACTGTCAGGATGATGTGTCGACTAAACTGGTACAACTAAATAGAACGCAAACATGTTCTCACTTAGTTACACCAACGCGAGATTCAAGCTTAAATATGTTTTTCACAAAACAAACAAGCTTATGATGATATACAGTTACGTTATTATAAGCTTGCCTGAAAAGGTCTAACTTTACAATAACACAACTACATCTTCTTCTATAGCTATAGCCTATACTATTGCCTGGTCAGGTTATGTGGCACCTGCTGCTCACTGGGCCTGACATCATGCTCGAGTCCCAGGGACTCTTGTACTGATCGAGCTGAAGAAGATGGCCTCGCCGATGCTTGGCTGGTCGAGACCGCAGGCTTCGTCGGTTGGCTCAAAACTGATGGCGTTTCCAGCTAACTTGTTGATGGCATACCCTGTACAGGTGCTGTCCCGCCTCCACATAGGTTAATGTCACCAATTATTCTTGCTGACAAGTCTAGCTGGGTCATCTGAAGCTCCTCAGCCTTGTCTAGATCTACCTCCTTTGGGTATCCAGCCTCCAGGCGCTTAAGATCGATTAAGGGGTAGTGAGCACGTACCATGCTTAGCACATGTGTGCCTGTGTACTCACCTGCCTCCTTCACGAACTCTTGGAACCATCCTCATGCCTTTCGGCATCTATCAACCAGTCCAAGCTGTGGCGTCCTTGGCACTTCCTCTGTAAGCGCTGGGTCAATAAGGTTGAGGACCGGTAAAATGCCGGTTGCCACTTCCTGGCACCGGTTTTTCCATGTGTCCCAATCTTCGGTGATCTCTAGGCACCACGCCTTCTAGCCGTCACGATCTTTCATCATGGCTTCCAGATGCTTCTTGGCATTGACTTTTAAAACTACAAACTGCACAAGTCATTAAAACGTCATACCAAGATAAAATAAAGCGGTCAACAAAAGTGAGCAAAGGGGCTTGGAAATCTTACTTTTCAGTTCCTCTTTCATCTTGGTCGTGTGGTCCCAGAGCTGCGACTGGTCGTGCGCTAGTTTTCTATTGTCCTCTTTCAGGCGATCACACACCACGCCCGCATGATTGTTCTCCTCTCGGAGACGGATAACTTCGGCTTCTAAGCCTGCACTAAGGCTGTTACTACCAACAACGCAACAACACTTGTCATGCAATCGTTGTGACAAAGTAACTACTTGTTTTTTCTTGCTCTTTGTTACTGAGCTGGACGACCAGGTTCTGGTTCTATGCCTCTTGCTCCGTCCTCTCATGGTTGGCGGCTTCAAGTTGGTGGCGCAAGCATTCCACTTCGGCCGCCAGTTCTTTATTGCTTACCGTGATCCCCTCAATCTGGTCGAAGCATTTCTTGCAGTACCTTGCGGTCTTCATTAAGTCCTGAATGCAAAAAGCTAAGTAAGACAATATTACTAGATGGCAAGATTAGGTGGTCAAGCAAAGCATACCTGGACTTCCGTCACCAGTCGTTTCGCTGCCCGTTCTACTTTCATGGTCTCTTCGACCTCTGGGATTTCCTCATGAACAACCCATTGGTCGTTCCGCCAGCATGACACAAATACATGTTGTTGCCTATCCTATGGGCAGCCTAGGACCTCTTCTACTTCGTCTTCTTTGGCCTCTTCTTCAGGTACCGGTGCTGGTCCGGAGTTGGCAGCCTCTGCGATAACTATGGCCTTCCCACGGGCCTTAGCATCGACAAGCGTGCTCTGTGCTCTCGACTCTGGCTGCTGCTCCTTGGTCTGACCCGTTACCCCTAGTGCTGAGGTGTCGCCCTTTGCAGGATTAGTGCTCGGAGCACTTATACTTGCCTCGGCTCTCCCCTTGATCACCTGCCCAGGGACTGTTGTCTGGCCGCTTGTTTGCTGAGGCTCTGGCGGACTTTCTGCTATAGGTTCCTCCATGGCCAGCTACTGGGCAGTTTTTTCTAACATTGCTGGCGGAGCCACACCGCTCTCGGCTAGTTGGTCTAGATTTTCGATGGACGCCGACCTAATATATCCGAGATAAGTTCAGAAGACAATAGTATTCAATATAATATGTAAGCTTACATCAAGGTTATAAATACTTACATGTTGGAAGCATGGAATGATGTGGCGAAGGCGCGTCTCTTCAGCCGTGCTTGCTCCACGTGCTCTGTGGGTGCCACCTGGTCTCCCTCTACGACCAGCACCGGCGCTGGGGCTTGGTGCTCGACCCCTTTGCCACTTGTCCTCCGCGCTGCAGTGGTTGGCGATGCGGGTCCCACCAGCACGGAGGAACCACCTTGCTCCGTCGACTCTAGTTGCCTCCTCCTCTTTCGAGGGATGAGTCGAAAGATGTCTGCATCCTCTGTTTCATCGTCTGACAGTGTAAAGATCGCCTGACGATGCTTGATGGCAGCTGGCCGCTTACCAGTAGCTTTGGCCGCTGCCTCCTCCCCAACTCCGAGCACGGCCCAGTTGATGTCTTCGATCCCAGCGTTGGTCTGGGCGGTTGGGCTGGCAACTTGTGGCTAATCTACACTAGGGGGTGCAGACACGAACACTGTTGCTCTATCCCGACCATTAATCTGGGAAGCACAAAGGAGATAACACAGTAAGTTTCTGTTACAACATAAAACTACGGGTACAAGCCAGGATGATTTACCTTTGGGGGAGGCCGAGCGAGCTTGAAAGTGTGCTCGATGTCGCTTAATCTGACATAATTTAGATCAGCTAAGTTAAATAGCTCTCCAATTCTGGCTTTGACTTCGATCTTGTCGAGCGCCTCTTGCCTTGTCCTCGTTGGGTCTACTGTACCTTGGTACTCATAGCTGGGGTGTACCCTCCTTTGGCAGGGTTGGATCCTTCGGCTGATGAAGTTCCCGACCATGCTCGGACCGTCCAGTTTCTTCCATGGGATCATCCCAAGTAGTTCTGGGATATGTTCTAGGTGCTCGGGCTTCTCCGACCAGCTGGTCCTCTTCTCCGGAATAAACTCCATGTCGCATAGTGTGATCATGTTTGGCTCTTCACGAATGTAGAACCACTTCTTGTACCAGTCATCAAGCGACGTGTTCCAAGGGCAGTGCAGGTACTGGGCCTTTATCCCGTCATGAAGGTTGAGGTACACGCCTCCGGCTATCTTCGAGCCACCGCTTCCTTTCTTTCGCAGACAGAAAAGATGGCGAAAGAAGTCAAAATGGGGCTGGAAGCCGCCATATGCTTCGCAAAGATGAATGAAGGTGGAGACAAGAAGAATCGAGTTGGGATGCAGATTACAAATCCTAATCTCATAATACAGACAGAGCCCCTGAAGGAAAGGGTGCACTGGAACCCCAAAACCCCGTTTGAAGAAATTTTCGAAAACCACAATCTCACCTGGTTGTGGATTGGGTACCCCTCACCCTCCGATGCATGCCATCCCATGAGTTTCTTGTTGTGGAGTACTCCCATGATGACAAGGTCTTCGATGGTCTGCTCGTTGCTTCTTGACTTCCACCACTCCTTCGTCATGACTCCGGCTTTCTTCTAGGCGTCACTTTTTGCCATGAATCTGGCCTTGTTGATGAAAATGGATACGGTGGAGGAGTGGTTGGTGATGATTTAGGAGGTATTAGGGTTGGCAAGAGGAAGAAGAAGGCTACGGTGGTGAATGGTAATGGGGCTCGGTAAAAAGTAACTTACCAATTCTATACTATATTTAACCAAGAGTTCTGCCATTTTGTTTGCCCAAGATTCTTGGGAGACGTGCGCATATGCCGTAGATGGTTGTTTTCACAACCTCGAGATCTATGCCAATTTATGCGCCTTTTCGTTATTAGTGTATGCGCCTCTTCGTTACCAGTGTGAGAGGGCCCACACTGACGCACCTCCTTACAGGTGCCAAGTGACTGTTTGCTCGAAAGGACAAGAAGGCAGTATGACGTGCTATACCCGCTCACTTTTTTGACCAGATGTGTCAGATTGGACTTGATAGAGTAAGAAGATAAATAAATACACCAAATAATAGTACAAGTGGTATTTGGTTCTTCGTCGCACGTCTCGTGCTCAGGGATGGCCTATACCACTACCATGCTCGAGGACTGCCCAGACCACTACCGTGCTCGGAGACTGCCCAGACCACTACCATGCTCGGGGGCTGCCTAGACCGCTACCGTGCTCGGGGACTGCCCAGACCACTACCGTGCTCGGGGACTACTCCGTCCACTACCGTGCTCGGGGATTATTCTGACCACTGCTCGGAGCCCGCTCTCCTCGGCTACATGTGATTTGTACTTACATATAGTCAAGAGGCATTTATTCGAACCTTCCTACAAGGCTTATGCTTCGCCTTCCAGCAAGCTCGGGGACTACATCGGTACGATGCATCTGTCGGTGCATCTCGTTTTGCTTGTACGACGATTGGATTTTTAACTTCAGTGAAAATTCTTTTTTAGACCCTGGCACCACGTGCCTACGTCACCTACTACCAGGCTCGGAGACTAAGTGGGCACACTTCACCTTGCGGTGAATGTGTTTATCTTATCGACCCCTACGCTTTGACTGATTACCAGAATTACTACTGTCTAAGGGTCACTTACATTTCTTTTCAGAAATACAAGTGGGCACACTTGATAAGGAAAAAAATCTTTTTCTTTTTTCTTTAAGAGCATCATGCATTCTTCGGACAACCGAAATCTTCGGCTATAATCGTGGTCTACTGCTCTCTGTTCTGATCAGAATGCTGGTACATTCAATTGGTCAATATTTCAATCAGTTGGAGATGACATGAAGGTAGATTGCATTACTCAAAGGAGATTGAATGGCGTGTCGCAGCATAATACATGGTGCTCGGGGACTAGCTGTGGGGGTATTAACCCCTATACCCTTACGACTAGGCTTGGGCTAGCTCGGATCAGGGGGTCCGGCCCACTAGAAGACAACGCGCGGCCTAGGTAGTTTGTTTGGAATCTCGCGCAAGGAGTCAAGGCGGATTTGGAGATCAAGCAAGATCCTGGTCGGTTAGAATAGGAATCCTTATCCGGCCACTTATGATAATTATAACTGGCTAGGATTAATTTTCAGATCTGTAACCCTGCCCTCTGGACTATATAAGGCAGGCAGGGGACCCCTCTAAAAAACATCTCTCATTGACATACAGCAATACAATCAGACGCAGGACGTAGGTATTACGCCTTTACGACGGCCGAACCTGGATAAAACCTTGTGTCTGTCTTGCGTTACCATCTTGTTTGTTACTTGCGCATCTGTCTACCGATAATCTACTACCTTGGGCATACCCCTAGGTAGACTGCCGACCATATTTCGTCGACAGGGTCCCTCGCGGACCGACTTCCTAACAAAGGCTCGGCCTAAGCAGACAACGCGCAACTCATGGGCCGGCCCAAGTATCGGAACGACAGGCCAAGAAGGCGACCCAATCACCGACCGAAAGGCCTAGCCAAGGAAGAACGACACCCGCCTTCCGACTCCGACCCACCTCTTCGACCGGAGCACTCGCTTCGGTCTCCAGCCCGCCTCCGGACGACCTCTCCGACCGGAAGGTCTGGCCAAAGCACTACTTCCGACTTCGACCCCACGTCTCCGACCGGGGTACGCAAAAACCCCACTCACTGTTCCTCTCCGACTAGCGCAATCAGAGCCGACTAGGACCAACCGACCGGGGACGCCCGCTCGGAAAGGACCAGGGAACGAATGAAGAAAGCAAGGCAGGGCGTACAAGTCAAATCACGATACCAGGGACCTTACCCTGTACGCCTGTAGAAACAGTACTCTGCAACCTCCCTGACACACAGTGTTGTAGGCGTCGACATTTCCCCTATAATATTATGGGCGTCATTAACTCTCATATGGTAAGGCTCCCCCCACATGTCTCTGGGCATCGACAGTGTTATGGGAGTCGGGATTTACCGTATCGAGTGAACATGGTGAAACTCCTCACATGTCTCTGGGCATCAACAGTATATGCAGGTACCGACATCTACCATACCCATTGTTCGCCTAAACGGTCGTTTAGCCCGTTTAAACACCGTGTAAACGCTACACAGTGGTGCGCCGTTTTCGTTTAATCACCCGTTTACCCCGTTTAATTGGCCGTTTAGCCCGTATAATGGGATGTTTTGCCCGAATAATAGCTAAACGATAGGTGGCCGACTGTTTACTGTTTAGCGTTTAGGAAAACACTGACCATACCCGAACAAAGATGACGTAACCTCCTACGTGCATCTGAATCCAACAGTGTTGTGGGCGTCTACCATCATCCTATACCTACCGGCGTGGGCAACAAGGTTTAGAAGCATATGCACTCTCTCCCTCTTACTTGTAAGGCCATCCCCTTCATCTATAAAAGGGGATGCGCTCTCTTCTAAGAATTTCAGTTAATCCAGGTCGATTCAAGTGATTTCAGATTCATTAGATCAATCAAGTTCACTAGCTTACAACCACAGAATCGCTAGGTTCGGACCTCAAGCACACGCTTGAACACTTAGCTCATAGCGAAGCTCCTGTCGCTCTCGGCCCTTTCAACCTGGGCCTCTTATACACCCCATCTTTCTCATTCTCGTTTGTAACCCTACTGTAAACTTTGAGCACCTATGCGGGCTCAGGAATAAAGTCACCGACCGATTGGACGTATGGCACGTTGCCTGAATCAATATAAACCCTGTGTCATTGAGTGCTAGACCACCTCCGATCACAACGTATGATAAAACTACAAATATTTACTTGTTGATCACTTTCTGCACCGACAGTTAGTTTGTTAGAAAGTTCTTGTCAAAAGCAAAGGTGTATTATATAAGAAGCATGATAGGTAGTACACTGGTAAATTTTCCATGAATAACATTTTACAATGAATTTAGGTCCTGCTTGGAACGTGAGATTTTTTTTTTTCCTGTTGCTGTGTTTTTCATGTGAAAATAAACTGATTCCTATCGAATTTCTGCGCAGTTCCAGTGAAATCCATACTTTCCAACAGGCCGTCGAAGGAAACTAGGCGAAGACACTGTCAATGTGTTGGCCATTCTTACAAACCTCGATCTGCCTAACACTACACCGTTTTTTTTCCTAAAAAAGTTAAAAACAACTCCGTTGCTTCCTTCGCGCGGTGAAGAGAAAGTGAGAAAGCATCGACGAAGCGGTAACTTTGTCCATTTGGATCTGAAAACGGTGTCTGAGGCAGGCAGATCGACAAGTCGCAGCGCAGTCAAGCAAGGCACGTCGGTCCAAGAGCACGAGCACACGACGCTGCCGGCCCGGCCGCGCTGCTACGAGTCCGAGCGAGATCTGAAGGCGCGGGAGGAAGGAAACGGGCGAGAGGATCCAGCAGCCCGCGGGCGCGGCGGTTAACGCGTCCCAGATCCCGGCGCGGCGCCTCCCGCCCTGCCCTTCCGGCGAGAGCAGCGGGGCGCGCGGTCCGATGAGGCGGCGGCCGTTCCTGGACCAGCGGCGGCCGTCGTTCAAGCGCCGGTGGCAGCAGCGGCCGTGGTGGGTGCGCCTCGCGCTCTCCCTCCTCCTCGCCCTCGCGTGCGTCCTCCTCCTCGCCGTCCTCCTCGGCTCCCCCGACCCCGGCGCGTCGCCGTCCAACTCCGCCGCGTCATCCGGATCCGAGACCACCTCCTCCCCTCTCCTCCGTCAGGTAACCACGTCGCATTTTTCGCATTTCGGGGGACCGTTTCGTCGTCTGGCCGTTTGACTACCAGCATGCCAATTTTAGTCAGTAGCCATTGCACCTGCTGAATCTGCTTAAGCTGTCTAGTGCTAGCTTTTGTGGGAAGATGATAATGAGTGCTAGTGAGTAGCATCTAAAAGTTTTTTTTTTCAAACCTCTCCTCTTGCGTGCAGAGAACTTACCTGGAGGGAATCACGGATGCGCTCAACATGACTGACGAAATGCTGAGCGCCCGCTCGTTCTCGAGGCAGCTCATGGACCAGATTTATCTAGCCAAAACTTATGTCGTCGTTGCCAAGGAGGCCAACAACCTGCAGTTTGTGGCGGAGCTTAGTGCTCAGGTGCGGCGGGCGCAGAGCATCCTTGCGCATGCTGCAGCCCATGGGGGCACGGTGATGGAGCAGGAAGCAGAGAAGGCGATCAGGGATATGTCGGTGCTGCTCTTCCAGGCGCAGCAGCTTCGGTATGACAGCGGTATCACGATCATGAAGTTGAAAGGCCAGATTCAGTCCCTAGAGGAGAAGTCGAAAGCCGAGGCGGAGAAGAGCACAAAATATGGCCAGATTGCTGCGGAGGAGCTCCCAAAGGGACTTTACTGCCTTGGTGTTCGGTTAACCATGGAATGGTTCAAGAGTCCTGAGCTTCAGAGGAAGTTTTCAGATAGGAGCCCAGCAGTGCAGAGCAATCTAAGGGATAACAGCCTCTATCATTTCTGTGTCTTCTCAGACAACATCCTTGCTGTTTCAGTTGTTGTCAATTCTACGGCTATAAACTCGAGGCACCCTGACAAGGTTGTTTTTCACCTAGTGACTGATGATTTGAACTATGCTCCGATGAAGGCGTGGTTTGCCATGAATGACTACAGAGGGGTCACTGTGGAGATACAAAAGGTGGAGGACTTTACCTGGCTCAATGCATCGTATGTTCCCGTTCTTAAACAGCTACAGAACTCTGCTACCCAGAAGTTCTACTTCTCCGGCAGTGGTAATCGTGGAACACCAATTAAATTCAGGAACCCAAAGTACTTATCAATGCTTAATCACTTGAGGTTCTACATTCCGGAAATATATCCCGAATTGCAGAAGGTGGTGTTTCTTGATGATGATATCGTTGTTCAGAAGGACCTATCAGAACTGTTTACTATCAACCTCAATGGTAATGTGATGGGTGCTGTAGAGACTTGCATGGAGACATTCCACAGATTTCATAAGTATCTTAACCATTCCCATCCTCTTATCCGTGCTCATTTTGACCCTGATGCTTGTGGCTGGGCATTTGGTATGAACGTGCTTGATCTGGTCGAATGGAGGAACAAGAATGTGACAGGCATATATCATTATTGGCAGGAGCGCAATGCTGATCATACCCTATGGAAGCTTGGGTCTTTACCACCTGGGCTTCTTGCTTTCTATGGCTTGGTTGAAGCATTGGATCCCAAATGGCACGTCTTGGGACTTGGCTACACAACTGTGGATGCTGCTACTATCAAGGAAGGGGCAGTACTGCACTACAATGGAAATATGAAGCCATGGCTCAAAATTGGAATGGAGAAGTACAAGAGCTTTTGGGATAACTATGTGGACTATTCACATCCTTTGATTCAGCAGTGCTTCATGCGTTGATTGCTGTGCATCACATTAGAAATTTTTGTAAGCTCCGTGGTAGATATGTTCCAAGTGCATGCTCCAACTGCCACACGGAAACATTGTAGTTAAATCAACTGGCTTCACTCTCAAGTTACAATCTCTGACAAAACATCAGTAGCTGTCTGTAGCACCTGTAGTTGATGAAGCACAGCAATCACATATCTCCAGCCACAGGTAAACATGACATGAGCTAAGACTGCGATGCAGTAGGCTGCTACTTGAACTACATCCACTACATACATTCATAACTTGCGACCATCAATGTAATTTTTCCATTTTTTATTTTTTGGGTGAAACAGAACCACAGAATGGAGATGTTGTAGAATTGATTTTAAATTATTGAGGTGTTACAACAAGTTTTGAGTTACGTATCCATATTTATTGGATGTTAAAAACTTACAACAGCTAAGCCTTTTTCTGTTTATTTCTTTGTACATGTTGAGAAGTAAAGTCACATATCTCATTTGCAGCTCTACCTGAATTTTGTTTCGTGTTTCTTGCCAACTTGTTTGGGACTTAAAGGCTTTGTTGTTGTTGTTGTTGTTGTTTCTTGCTGTTCAATGTTTTCACATCTGTTGTTGTTGTTGTGAGGACGGTAAAGCTTATTTGCAAATACTTATCTTGTGGGAAAAAGTTCATCAATACTATATTTAATATGAGGGAAGTCTGTACATCCATTCACTGGCGGAGCCTCTTGGAGGCCAACCCTGGGCTCCCCCCCCCCCCCCCCCCCCCCCCCTTCCTTGTTACACGTATATACATATATTATCCTTCTCTAGTTGTTGCACGCATACATTTATGTATTGCTACTACCTGCTAGTTATTAGTGGGGAAATAGATATAAGTTGCTTATTGTATATATACATGCTTCTAAGTTTTAAAGTTTACAATACAAATCTAGCTAAAGTTCAAGGAAGAGCATATATGTACAAGAATAGAATCTCAGTCTTGAATTTGAGAGAAAACATAAGAGGCTGCAGAAGCATTTTGTTTGTTGTAATAAAAAGAACATAACCTATGTATGGTTGATACTGAACATTTTGGCCCCCCTTATTTCATCTCCACGCTCCGCCACTGCATCCATTTATGAGGAGAGACTATGTATGACTTCATCACATGTGGTTGAACTTTAGATGAGCTACAACGCAGGCAAGTGTTTACAGGAAATAAAGTGTAAATACATTACATAATCAAGTCCACAGAAGGAATCCATTTATAATATGAAAATAACTGTTACTTATGCTGCCGTCAGCTACAAAATGACAAATGTAGTTGCATATATGTTATTCTCTTTCTTCTCTACTTCTCTTCGGAGTATGCCGTTTCCAATCCAAAGTTCATGGGTTTGCTGCGGCATCTACCTCAACAGTGGCCTTCCTATTCCTTCTAGATCTGGACCTTCTCCTTCTCTGTCTCTTGTTTGTTTCTCTTCTCTCCTCATTATTTGTGGATGTGCTGGGGTTTACATCTGTGGGGTCTACAACAGGTTCCACTGCTTGCGTTTTGTTTTGGTTGGCTTCACTCAAGCTGTCTTCTGAGCTCGTGCCCTCAGGATTTACTTCTTTCTCATTTTCCTTCTCCAGCAATTTAGTTTCTCTGCTGTTGTTGCTGGCCTCACCTTGAGGGTCCTCCACTTGTCCTGTGCCATCTGATTCTTCTTTGCTGGCTTCCTGATTGTCTATCAGTTTTTGGTTCCCCTGCCGAAGCTCAAATTTATCTGAATGGCTTCCCTCTGGAGCATCATCTGATTGCTCATTGGCATCACCTTTGTTCTCTTGAAGCTGGACATCTTCTATGTTGGTTGTTAACTTTAAGAACTGTTCTTGTGAGGAACTGTTATCTTGTTGGTTGCTCTCCCATGTAGTGGTGTTGTAGGAATTTTGTTCTTCTGCTACAGGTACAGAACCATTGGTGTTTTCAGATTTGTCGAGTACCACAAGGTCAGAAGTTGCTTTAACGTTTTTTGCTTCCACTACAATGCCCTCATCTTGGTGGCTGCTATCTGATGGATTAGTGTTGCTTGAATTTTCTTCTGCTGGAGCAGACATGGAATCACTGGAGTTTTCAGATTTGTCAAGTACCACGGTTTCAGAAGTTGCATTTTCGGTGTTTGCTCCCACTACAATGCTCTCATCATTGTGGTTGCTCTCTGATATAGTAGTACTGTTGGAATTATCTTCTGCTGTAGCAGGAATGGAATCACTAGAATTTTCGGATTTGTCAAGCTCAGGCTCAGCTTCTTTCTGCTGCAGGAGTTCCTTTATAGTTGTCGTCTGATCTGGGTTTGAAGCAGCTGCATTCTCTTTCATTTGGTTGATATGGCTCTCTTTCTCCACAAGAGCTGCTTCCAATTCTTTCTGGGTGTTGGTAAGATATGTGGTGGTAGTTTCTGAATCCATGAGCTTGTTTTTCAATTCTGCCCTCTCAATACTCAGGACAGATGTTTTGGCTTCCAGTTCGTCAACTTTCCTCCTCATCTCTTTATTAATTTCTTTTTCTTTCTGCCAAAAACAAGACAGTAATATTTGGTTGATGAGGTGTTCTTGAATAACAGGCTGGATAGATAATTCATAGAACACACTAACAGAAAAGGCAGATAGAATGCTCTAAAGTGCTACAGCTATTGCAGTTTACATCAACAATTGGACCATACGGCAGAATATTCTCAGTATTTACTTGCAGAATAAGAGGATGTTCAATTGAATATAGTGACTTAGTTGGCTACTTGCATTTTAAAACTAAACTGTGATGTGATGCCTCCAGATAAATATATATCTGCAAATAGTGTCAATATTGAAGTCCTCTCAGGGGTGATTTATATGGACTAACTTATGAAGGCATGATTCTAGGTTTGACACTATCTTCATGGTTTGGGATGGAAAGATTTCGCATGTGCAACACTGTAGTTTTGTTGTATCCATGATCCATCTTTCTTCCAAGGCCCTGTTTACAATGTGGGAATTTTTCTCCTGCTCTTCTGTAAATCGTCATGAAATTTGTGCTTACATACACCCTAAATTGGCAATATGATGGTTTTGTCATGACAATACTGAATGCAAATAGAATCATACTTTGCATGATATTGTACTGTTTCTTATATTTTACTTACTAGTGGTAACAAGAATTCCCTAATTTAAGCATTATAGGCAATTCTCAATTGATAGATCTTGACTTTTGAAGTATTATGTACCAACAACAACAACAAAGCCTTTAAAGTCTTTAAGTCACAAACAAGTTAGGGTATGCTAGAGTTGAAACCCAACAGAAGCAATCAAGGTTCAGCCACGTGAATAGCTATTTTCCAAGCACTCCTATCTAAGGCTAAGTCTTTGGATATATTCCATCATTTCAAGTCTCCTTTTATTGCATCTACCCAAGTCAACTTCGGTCTTCCTCTGCCTCTCTTCACGTTACTATCCTGGCTTAGGATTCCACTACGCACCGGTGCCTCTGGAGGTCTCCGTTGTACATGTCCAAACCAGAAGCTTTTCTTCAATTGGTGCTACCCCTAATCTATCGTGTATATCATCGTTCCGAACTCGATCCCTTCTTGTATGACCGCAAATCCAACGCAACATATGTATTTCTGCGACACTTATCTGTTAAACATGTCGTCTTTTCGTAGGCCAACATTCTGCATCATACAACATAGCAGGTCTAATCGCTGTCCTATAAAACTTGCCTTTCAGCTTCTGTGGTACCCTTTTGTCACATAGGACACCAGATGCTTGGCGCCACTTCATTCCACCCTGCTTTGATTCTATGGCTAACATCTTCATCAATATCCCTGTCTCTCTGTAGCATTGATCCTAAATATCGAAAGGTATCCTTCCTAGGCACTACTTGACCTTCCAAACTAATATCTTCCTCCTCCTGAATAGTAGTGCCGAAGTCACATCTCATATACTCAGTTTTAGTTCTACTAAGTCTAAAACCTTTGGACTCCAAAGTCTCCCGCCATAACTCCAATTTCTGATTCACTCATGTCCGACTTTCATCAACTAGCACTACATCGTCCGCGAAAAGCATACACCAAGGGATGTCCCCCTTGTATGTTCCTTGTGACCTCATCTATCACTAAGGCAAACAGATAAGGGCTCAAAGCTGATCCTTGATGTAGTCCTATCCTAATCGGAAAGTCATCCGTGTCTCCATCACTTGTTCGAACATTAGTCACAACATTGTTGTACATGTCCTTAATGAGCCCGACGTACTTCGTTGGGACTTTATGTTTGTCCAAAGCCCACTACGTAACATTTCTTGGTATTTTATCATAAGCCTTCTTCAAGTCAATAAAAATCATGTGCATTCCTTGAAGTATTATGTACCAATGCATTTTTAATCTATTTGATGATGAAACGTTTCAAAGAGAACTGATGTTGTGGTATTCCATTAACTCATATTTTTGCGCTCAGTTTAGTGCACTATGCTTAATATAATCCAGAGACCTGAAGGTGTTTGAAGTTAATTGAATACTTGTAGTCTGAGACCCTTGTTTCGATTAAGAAATCTCCGTATAAGGGCCAAAATTTATCTACAATGTGCTGAATTGTTACTTTGAGGGCACAATATTCTGTCATGTATTCGGGGGACATAAAGTTCTTTTTTTTTTGGTAGTGTTCTACAAACAGAGTGGTTTATTAGTGTCCTACAGGTCTTTAGTACAGGTGGAACTATGTTCGTCAGAACTTCAGATGGATACTATGAGCATCAATTTCCTGTCGCAGCTTGTAAATCGTTGAAAAATTTTCAACAGATAGCCTATACTTAATTAGTTTATAGTCCAGGACAGTGGCGGATGCACGATGCGGGATAAGGGAGGCTAAAACAATGGAGATATTGATTTGTATGAAGATTTAATGGTGAAATCAAGCTTTTGCTACAGTGATTAGGCTTAATCAAAGCGCCCCCTGTGAATCCGCCGCTGGTCCAGGACTCCAGGTGACAAAAGCAGGGTATCCATTATCTACTAACATAGTCGATCAAAAAGTGCAGGCACAAAGAAACAGGCATTCAGGCAAGCTACAGCTGTCTATTAGAAGCACAATTGGTGATGCATGCAAACTTTTTTTTCGAACACGGATGCATGCAAACTAATCATGCATATCCAATACCTCGAGGAGGACTTTGAAGGAGATGAGCTGCTGGTCGTGTTCCTGGAGGAGGACGGTAAGGACGCGGCGCTCCCTCATCTTGTGCAGGATGCCGACACTCACCGCGGCGGCTCCAATGGCCAGCAGCACCAGCAGAAGGTACGGGGGCACTCTCTTGCTGCTGCCCATTCTGTGGTTTCTTGATCTATGCTTGCTTGCTTCCATCTCCTCTGTGCATGCACCCTCTTATGCTGTTTACTGCAGAATGGGGCAAATGCTGTGGCAGCAGCTTGAAGAAACTGGGGTTTCCTTTTCGGTTGCTTCGGTTCTGGAAAGAGAAGTAAGCTTGCTTAGGAATGGTGTAACCAGGCACTAGGTGGCGCCAAGTCTTAGGGCTAGTGTACACTCTGTATACTTCACTTGCTTCAAGGTGGTGATGCACATGCTCATCTCAGTCTAGCGGTAGCTGATTTGTTCGAGTCAGAGAGGTATAACGCCTGGCTCGCTTTGACTTTCGATGGTTAACGTTAGATTTAGGCAATATTAACTACGATGCTTGTATTTGCATCTCATCTCACAGTAAAGTATCATTGTTCATGTTCGTTGCCCATCACACTTAGCATTCTATACGAGCCACTGGATCAGGAGATCCCCAACGAATGAAAGTGACCAGAATGACAAAAAAGGACATCACCATCTTCTACAACCACAAAATCTTCTGTCAACGGGAAATAATGAGCTCATGAAGTTCTCCAACGAAATTTTCAAGTGATTATTCATGAACGGTGTTGAGAAAAATGCATTATATAGAAGATGACTACATGTCTACATGAAGTACACAACTTTTTTTTTAAACCAAAAGTACACAACTTAGGGGTCGTTTGGAACAGAGGATTTTTGAAGGAAAATCGTAGGAACTAAAACCAAAGGAAAGGAAGTTGACCGGAGTGTTTGGAACACAGGAAGAATCGATTCCTTTCCTCCATTTTACTGTAGTTGGATGCTCATTTCACAGGAAATAAAAAATCTACCGGGACCTCTTGGTTTCATTTCCTTTGCGTATGCCCGATGCACTGCCCGTGAAGAAAACAGGAAAGAAGAGAGCATACCGCAGTCTGTCAGGTTGTCAGTGACCCAAACATTTCAGCTAACGCAAGTGAAGTATGTTGCTATTTTTTTTTCTTTGTTACCTCCTGCGTTATAGATTCATGCGTTCCAAACACCCCTTCTAGGCATTTCCTATGTTTTTTCTTTCCTCTATTTTACCACTACACACTCACCATATTCCTATATTTTTTTCCTATTCCTATGTTTTTGATTCCTACGTTCCAAACAGACCCTTAGGTTCACCATCTTCAAAGAAATTTCCACACCACAATAATAAGAATACTGTTTTTGAGCAATGTGTATGGGAGCATATGATTCTTATCATTCGTTGGCACATAATTTTTTTTTTGTATTAAAAAGGAAGGAAGAGCACAAGCTGCCAATTCATTGACATTACACATGGAACAACGGAAAAACACACATTGATTGGTTCAACCCAAACAATCGTAATGTGTAACAATCTCGTTGTAACCCTTGTCATCGCGATGTTAAATTATTTTACAGAAGATTATCCATGATGCAATCATCGTTATATGCTGCAACTTGATCCCAAAAGATAGCACACCAGAATCCCTATTGATTCACAGATTGTCACACCCCGTGGCCGCCGACGAATCGCCGGGACGTGAGGAGATCGAACGCGGTGATCTAGGGCGATAACGCCGGGACGTGAGGAGATCAATCGCGGTGATCTAGGGCGATAACGAGACGAGGAAAGGTTTCCCCTGTTCTCAGTTCTGTCAAATGAGGAATAGTTCTCCCTGCGTGCTGAGGGTTTGCTTATTACAGACATTGCCGGCCACATGGTCCACATGGCATTGACTCTAGCCGAACGGCCCACATGACATAAACTGAAACAACTAACAAAACGATACTATGTTTCCCTGACTCAAACGCGTATTGAGCGATGGCACCATCTTCATGATGTCGATGCCGATGGCTTGACAGCTCCCCCCACCGAAGGTCCTGCTTGTCCCCAGGCAGCAGCAGCAGGAAAACGCGCGCGAAGCACATTGTAGTCCTCCCAGGTAGCAGAAGCTTCAGGTAAATTGGACCATTTGATCAGTACTTGAGGTGTGGCGGTATTCCCCTGGCCCTTCTTCACTAGACGCCTGTCCAGGACTTGTTCTGGAGTTGCAGCAGCTGCTTCAATGTCTGTAGTCACTGGCATATCAGCGAAGACAGGAGTGTAATCTGCAAGGAATGGTTTGAGCTGCGAAACATGGAAAACATTGTGAATTTTGCTATCTGGAGGTAACTCGAGCTTGTAAGCCACTGCACCAACATGTTCAACAATCTTGTATGGGCCGAAATACTTGAATGACAGCTTGGGAAAGGGTCTGCTAGCAATTGATGTCTGAGTATACGGCTGTAGTTTCAGCAAGACCATATCTCCCACTTGGAACTGCAGGTTTGAACGTTTCCTGTCTACCATCACCTTCATTCGATTCTGTGCCAACTCCAGGTGTTTCTTCAGAGATTGCAGATGTAGCTCTCGGTGTTCTATCAGTTCAGCTACTGACTGTGAAGTGTTGGGTTGGAGAATTGGTGCAGCACCCACATTTGGTTCCACCCCATATAGAGCCATAGCTGGGGAGCAGCCCAGAGATGTATGATATGAAGAGTTGTACCATAACTCAGCTAAAGAAAGCCAAGATTTTCAGGTTTTGGGAGCATCCTGTACTGCACACCTTAGATACATTTCCAGGCATTGATTGACCCTTTCAGTCTGGCCATCTGACTGAGGGTGATAGGCAGTGCTCATGTTGAGCTTCACCTTGTATAGTTTGAACAATTCTCTCCAGAAAGAACTGACAAAAATTGTGTCTCTGTCAGATACAATAGACTGAGGTAGACCATGCAACTTGACAATGTTGTCCATAAAGAGCTGTGCTATATCAGCAGCTGTGTAAGGGTGTTTGACTGCCACAAAATGAGCATACTTAGTGGAAAAAATTGCAAAAATGACACTCGGGTGGATGACAAGTGGGTCTATCTGTATCTATGAATGTGGGTCCAGTGTCAAATCTGCAAACGACCGATGTTTCGAGTCCCATGTTTGCATACTTAGTGAGCCTGTCAACCACCACTAAGATGACATTATAGCCCTGTGACTTTGGTAGGCCTTCAATAAAATCCATAGAGAGGTCTCTCCATACTCCCTGTGGAATTGGCGAAGGTTGTAGTAAACCAGCTGGGAGAGTATTGGAATGCTTAGCTTGTTGACAAATTGCACACTGTTTGATGAACTCTTCCACTGCCTGTTTCATGCCTCTCCATGCAAAATGGGACTTCAGCCTATGATAGGTGGCTTTACTCGCTGAGTGGCCCCCTATTGCACTTGAGTGAAAAGTGGCAATGAGCTTGGTCTGTAATGCTGCATTTTGACCCACCCAAATCTGAGATTGGTGTTTGATAATACCATCATGGAGACTATAGCCAGCTGAGTTAGGAGAGCTGATAGCCAGTTCAGTTAGCAACTGCTGTGCTCTGGCATCAGTAGCATAAGAATTAATGATCTCCTGCATCCAGTCAGGTTTCACCATGGACACAGCTTGCAAAGCATGAAGGTGAACTAGCCTTGAAAGTAAATCAGCTGCTACATTCTCCTTCCCTTTTTTGTATACTATCTTAAATTGCAATCCCATTAACCTTGTCATCACCTTCCTTTGCATCTCTGAATGTAAATTCTGCTCTTGCAGGTAGGACAGAGATTTGTGATCTGTAAGTATAACAAACTCTTGTCTTTGAAAGTAATGTCTCCACTTCTCCACTGCCATGATGAGGGCTAAAAACTCTTTCTCATAAATAGAAAGTGATTTGTGTTTGTCACCTAGTGCCTTGCTAAGAAAAGCAATTGGTCTTCCTTCTTGCATCAAGACTGCACCAATGCCTTCTCCACAGGCATCAGTCTCCACTTGAAAGGGTAACTGAAAATTTGGTAGAGCGAGTACTGGGGCTTGTGTCATCGCTACCTTGAGGTTGTCAAAAGCTGACTGTGCTTCTACTGTTGAAAGGTCCTAATATGACTAGAGGGGGGTGAATAGCCTATTTAAAAAAACTACATGATCACTAGAGCAATTTGATTAGTATGGCAAATAGCAAAATGCAAACTTGCTCTAGCTCTACAAGGGTTGCAAGCTACCTATCCAACAATTTTAGTTACTATGATTACTAGGCACATAATTGGCTAAGTGACTACTCACTAAGAGCTCTCACACTTGCTACACTAAAGAGCTCCACTAGATGAACTTAAACTACAAAGTAAGCTCTCAATTTTAGCTACACTAAAAAGCTTGCTAAAACTAGTTTGCGGAAATGTAGATGAGTGAGCAGGGTGATTATACCGCCGCGTAGAGGAGTGAACCAATCACAATATGAATACCAATTTAATCACCGGAAGAATACCAAAGGGCAAGAGACAACCGATTTTTCTCCCGAGGTTCACGTGCTTGCCGGCACGCTAGTCCCCGTTGTGTCGACCAGCACTTGGTGGTTCGGCGGCTAAGAGGTATTGCACGAACCTCGTCCACATAATTGGACACCGCAAGAACCTACCCACAATCGAGGTAACTCAATGACACGAGCAATCCACTAGAGTTACCTTTCAGGCTCTCCGTCGGGAAAGGTACAAGACCCCTCACAATCACCGGAGCCGGCCACAAACAATCACCAACTCGTGCCAAAGCTCCTCCACTGCTCCAAGCCGTCTAGGTGGCGGTAACCACCAAGAGAAACAAGAAACCCGCAGCCACAACGATCCGCAAGTGCCACTAGATGCAAT
Source organism: Miscanthus floridulus (assembly GCF_019320115.1). Taxonomy (NCBI): domain Eukaryota; kingdom Viridiplantae; phylum Streptophyta; class Magnoliopsida; order Poales; family Poaceae; genus Miscanthus; species Miscanthus floridulus. The sequence goes on from NC_089591.1 coordinate 75,947,627, forward strand.
CACTCAAGCAAATACACTTGAAATCACTCTCAATCTCACTATGATGATGAATCAATGATGGAGATGAGTGAGAGATGTTTGCTTAGACTCACAAGGATGTTAGGAATGTCAAAGTGCCAAGAGAGATACCTTGAAGCCGACCAAATACTATTTATAGACAGTCCCCAAATGAATATAGCCGTTAGAGCCAAAGAGGGGGTTTCTGCGAGATGACCGGACGCGCCGGTCAGGATGACCGGACGCGCCGGTCCAACGTCCGGTCGCATCCCCAAGCCACTCAGCGCTCGCCATGTCACGCGGTTCAAATTCGACCGTTAGGCGCCAAAGCTCGCGCGTGTCAACCGATGACCGGACGCGCTTCTCTGTCTGACCGAACGCAGACCACGCTAGGGTCCGATCAACAATAGAGAGGGTCCAGAGCGTGAAAAATGAGATCGGACACGTCAGATCCAAGCTGACTGGACGCACCCCAGAGTCCGGTCGCCACTTCGCTCTCTCACGCATACCTGCGATGCTGACGCCAGCATACGTCAGCCGCCACCTGACGCAGCCCCTGCGCGTCCGGTCACGCTCTGGCGCATGTGTCCGCTCGCCCGAAGAAGTGACTGGACACGTAGGTGGCAGCGTCCGGTCCTTCACCTTGCTTTCAGCCAGAGCAGCGTTGTCACCTATAAATGACCGGATGCGCCCGGGGTGAATCCGGTCACCCCGTGGCCAGCGTTCGGTCATGGACCATCTCCTCCTTTTCTTTTTTCTAAGTCCACAACCACTTCGCCCTTGCTCCTAACTTGCTAACCACAAAGTGTATAACTTGAGTGCACGTGTGTTAGCATTTTTCAAAGCATTTTACAAGGGTCAAGATTAGCACACTAGGTTCCTAAATGCATATGCAAGAGTCATGTCACCTAGTGGCACTCGATAAACCATTTAGCCAAAGATTTTCCCTCTTTATAGTACGGCTATCGATCCTAAGTGCACTTACACCCTCTATGGTGTCTTAAGTGCCAAAACAAAAACCTATCTTATACCTTTGCCTTGATCATCTTGGTTTTTGTTTTTCTCTTTCTTTGTTTCCAAGTTGAGCTTGATCTGATGGGATAAGTCTTTGTTGACAGTCTTTGTGGGGCTGGCTGCAGCAGCATCTTGACTGAGAGGATAGCATCCTTGCAGCTGGTCTTTAGCTAGGACAGCATCTTAGGACAACATCTTAGAGGACAACATATTAGGACAACATATTAGCATCTTAGACTAGCATCTTGGCATATGCTTGGCTGGCTAGCAGCCTATAAATATGTATCTCTAACCCCTCAGGTGGGTATGGCATTTGGAAATAAACCAGAAAATTACCCCAACTCCTAGTGTCATCCTCTCTCGATGAGAGTAAGAATTCTGCTACTACTAAGAGTAAGAATTCAGCGACTAACAATTGGTATAAGAGTCGTATTATCCTGTAGCATGAGCATCTCTTACTCATCTTCTCTCTCAGCCCCACAATAGCCCTAGCTGTTGGCAGCAGTAGCTCCTCCGGCCGCTCCTGTTCACTCCTCTCCCTCTGCGCAAAGCAGCCCTCTCCCCACGCAGTAGCCCCTGGTGGCGCGTCATGTCTATAGGGCAGTCTCAGCGCTCGATCGCCTCGAGCACGTGGCGTCGGCAGGAGGACGAACTTGCCATGGTAGAGGAACACGAGCGAGCGGCGGTAGAGACCGCTACGGCGGCAATAAGGGCATCGAGGCTGGCAGCAGTAGAGCTGGCAGCAGCCAGAGCGGAGGCAGAAGCAGCGGCGGTGGCGGATGCAGCACGTGCGGCGGTAGCAGAGGTCGATGCTCTGCGCGGCAGCATCCGCAGCTCCATTTCCACTGACGGCACCGCTGACACGGACCTCGAGCTGCTAGAGAGGGAGGCAGCATGAGCACGGGCGGCGCAGTGGGTAGCCACGCATGCCCACGAGCGTGGCGGCAGCCCAGACAGGCGTGGACACGGCTGGCGGCGCTCCTAGGAGGAGGCAGCGCACAGCGGTGGACGCTCCTAGAGGAGCCGCGCATGCCCACGAGCATGGCGGTAGCCCAGGACAGGCGCGGATGTGCTAGGCGGTGCTCCTAGAAAAGGCGCGCATGGCGGTGGTGCTCCTGGAGGAGGTGCGCACGAACAACGGTGGCGGACGGGTCGATGGAGAGTGTGACCTTCATAGGCAGCATGTCTCTCTCTCTCCTCAAATCGGTACCATGGTTACCACGGGCTCTAGGCTGTCGTCAGGGATGTCGGCCCCGGCGGTAGGTGGCCTGCCCTCACCAAGACCGAACTATGTCGAGTGGGCTACGGTGATGAGGGAAAGCTCCAGGTGCGGCACATGTGGGAGGTAGTCCTGGTACGGTGACATCAACTATGACCTAGATCGACGGACGCTGGATGCCCTCATCGCTGCAGTCCCTGCTCGAGATGCAGTTCTCACTTACCAGCAAGCAAACTACCAAGGAGGCTTGGGACACCATCGCTACTGGCACGCATCAGGCAGCGATCGTGCCCGCAAATCCACACTGCAGGCACTTCGCAAGGAGTGGGAGAACCTGGCCTTCAAGCCAGATGAGGACGTTGATGACTTCGCTCTCCATCTCAACACTCTATTGCAGAAGATGGTGCAGTTCCACGATGACACCTACGGCGAGGAGAGAGCTGTCGAAAAGCTCTTCTGCTGCGTCCCCGAGAAGTACAAGCAGATGGCTCGCTCGATCGAGTCTCTGCTGGATCTCTCCACGATGTCGATCGAGAAGACGATAGGTTGCCTCAAGGTCATCGACAATAATGAGCCATAGTCCTTCTTGGGGCCCATCACCACTAGCGGGAAGCTCCTTCTCACTCGGGAGCAGTAGCTTGCCAGCCAAGGTGACCGGAAGAAGGGGGAGCCTTGTTCCATGATAGGCGGCCGTAAGCGTGGCAAGCCGCGCAAGGTGCGTAGAGATGCCCAGGGCGAGGCGTGAGGACGTGTCGAGGGTGATGCCCATGGAGGCACCTAGGGCGGCGCCGCCGGCAGGCACAAGCTAGCACGAGATGACGCTTGCCACAACTGTGGCCAGCTTGGCCATTGGGCCAAGGACTGTCGACAGCCACGACGCAGCCAGGTCCACATCGCATAGGCGGAGGAGGAGGAGCTGGCTCTGTTCATGGCACATGCAAGCATCGAGCTACCTCCAGCGACACTGGCCGCAGTGGCTCTCCTCCACCTTGACAAGCCAAAAGCACACGCCCTCCTCGGTGACGGCTCCAGCAACGATAAGACTAACGGGTGGTGCCTTGACACCAGCACCACCCATCACATGACCGATCAACAGGGAGTTCTTTACTGAGCTTGACTCTAGCGTTCGAGGCTCCGCCAAGTTTGGGGATGCCTCTAGCGTGGAGATCAAGGGCATCGGCTCTGTCATCTTCACCACCATGTCTAGTGAGCACAGGCTGCTCACCGGAGTCTACTACATCCCCGCATTGAGGAACCCCATCATTAGCTTGGGACAACTGGATGAGAACAGTTCATGCGTGGTGGTTGAGGATGGAGTCATGAGGATTTGGGATCGTTGTTGTTGCCTTCTTACCAAGGTATCCAGAAGCGCAAATTGACTCTACATCCTTAACGTGTAGGTGGCACAACCCCTCTGTCTCGTTGCTCGTCGAGATGACGAGGCGTGGCAGTGGCACGAGCGCTTTGGGCACCTTCACTTCAAGGCCCTAAAGCAGCTCAGTGCCATGGAGATGGTGCGAGGCCTACCGTGCCTCGACCATGTGGAGCAGCTCTGCGACATCTGTGTGTTGACGAAGCAGAGGTGACTCCCCTTTCCCCAGCGGTCGAGCTTTCGAGCCAAGGAGAGGCTCGAGCTTGTGCACGGGGACTTGTGCGGCCCGGTGACACCGGCCACACCGGGAGGATGACGCTACTTCCTACTACTCATCGACGACCTCTCCTGCTACATGTGGGTGATGGTCCTCGGCAGCAAGGGAGAGGCCGCGGACGCCATTAGGCGCTCATAGGCTGCTGCGGAGGCGGAGTGCGGCCGCAAGCTACGCGTGCTATGCACCGACAATGGCGGTGAATTCACGGTAGCTGAATTCGCGTCGTACTACGCTGATGAGGGCATTCAGCGCCACTACTTTGCGCCGTATAGCCCGCAGCAGAACGGCGTCGTCGAGCGGCGCAACCAGATGGTTGTGGGGATGGCTTGGGCCCTTCTCAAGTAGAGGGGGATGCCGGCTGTCTTCTAGGGAGAGACGGTGGTGGTGGCTGTCTACATCCTCAATCGCTCGCTTACCAAGGCGCTCAACAGCAGGACATCGTACAAGGCTTAGTATGGGCACAAGCCGGTGGTCTCCCACTTGTGGGTCTTTGGCTGCCTCGCGTTTGCCAAGGAGCTTGGCCATATCAGCAAGCTCGATGACAGGAGCACTTTGGGAGTGTTCATCGGCTACGTAGAGGGCTCAAAGGCCTACTGCATCCTTGACCTAAAGACACAGCGTGTGCGCACGACGTGCAATGTTGTGTTCGACGAAGGGCGAGGATGGGTGTGGGATAAGGCGATGGACGACGGCTTGGCTTCGACGTACGACAACTTCACTGTCGAGTACGTCCACTTCGAGGGAGCTAGGGGGAGTAGGCAGCTCTTCTTTGGCAAGCACGTCTACCCCAGTCTTCGAACCTCCACCGACCCGGCGCCTGCTACTTCGACAGCACCATGCTCTCTAGCCAGGACCTTGGCTACAATGAGTCCTTCAGCTGGCTCCACCACAACCGGCACCAGCCACCTCTCTGAGCATGTCTACTCTAACACCAGCTCATGTCGAGCACAACCCTAGTTGAGCTCGCTACTCCACTGTCTCACGACAAGGAGCGCATCGACGCGTACCATGATGGTGAGCCATTGCGGTACCAGTACGATGGAGAACCTTCTCAGCGACCAGCCAGTGCCAGGACCGGTGCCTCATGACCTAGAGGCGCAGTTGCACCTTGCGTGTGACGACGGCGAGCCTCGATCGTTTACAGAGGCCGAGAGACACGCGGCATGGCATGCCATGATGCAGTTGGAGATGGATGCGGTCGAGAAGAATCGCACCTGGGAGCTTGCTGACCTTCCTCAGTGGTCACCGTGCAATCACCCTTAAGTGGGTGTACAATCTGAAGAGGGATGAATCCTGGCGCCATCGTCAAGCACAAGGCTCGTTTGGTGGCACTGAGGTTTCATGCAGCAGGAGGGGGATCAACTTCGACGATGCTTTTGCTCCCGTGGCATGGATGGAGTCCGTGCGACTCCTCCTTGTGCTAGCTACCCTAGGAGGGCTAGTGTGTTCATCACATGGACGTCAAGTCGGCGTTCCTTAATGGTGACTTGAAGGAGGAGGTCTACATGCACCAGCCACCAGGATTTACGATCCTTGGCAAGGAGAGCAAGGTGCTCCGCCTGCGCAAGGCCCTCTATGGCTTGCGATAGGCATCGAGGGTGTGGAATGCCAAGTTGGATTCCACGCTAAAGGGGATGAGCTTCGAGCAAAGCCCGCACGAGGTGGCCATCTATCGACGGGGCAGTGGAGGAAATGCTCTGCTGGTAGGTGTCTACTGTCGACGACTTGGTGATCACCGGCACCAAGGATGCGGAGGTGGCAGCATTCAAGGAAGACATGAAGGCCACCTTCCAGATGAGTGACCTAGGGGCCTCTCTCCTTCTACCTAGGAATCGAGGTGCACCAGGATGACTCCGGGATCATGCTTCGACAGACCGCCTACACCAAGCGTGTCATTGAGCTAGCTGGGCTCACCGACTACAACCCAGCTCTCACTCCGATGGAGGAGAGGCTAACGCTGAGCCACGACAGCACGATGGAGGAGGTGGATGCTATGTAGTACTGACGTCTTATGGGGAGCCTTCGCTACCTCGCCCACACATAGCCGGACTTGGCATTCTCTATCGGCTATGTTAGTCGGTTCATGCAGCGACCGATGATGGAGCACTAGCAGGCTATGAAGAGGATCATCTGCTATGTTGTGGGGACTCTCGATCATGGCCTCTACTACCCTAGGTGCCCTAGGGCGGCACACTTTGTTGGGTACTAGCAACAGTGACCACGTCGGTGACATCGACACCAGTAAGAGCACTGAGCGGGATCTTCTTCTTTCTCAGCACGTGCCTCGTTAGCTGGCAGTCGGTCAAGCAGCAGGTGGTGGCTCTATCCAGCTACTGAGGCCAAGTACATAGCGGCCTCCACCGCTTTGACTCAGGCGCTCTAGCTCGCTTGACTGCTCGATGATCTCCTCGGCAAAGACACTAGAGCAGGTGGAGCTTAGGGTGGATAGTAAGTCCGCTCTGGCCCTGGCAAAGAACCCCATGTTCCATGAATGCAGCAAGCACATCCGAGTGAGGTACCACTTCATCCGAGGTTGTTTGGAGGAAGGGAGCATCAAAGCAAGCTACATCAACACCAAGGACCAGCTTGCGGACCTACTCACCAAGCCCCTTAGGAGGATCAAGTTCCTTGAGCTCTACTCTAGGACCGAGATGGTTCAACTTTCCCACAAGATGACACACAAGACTTAGGGGGAGAATGATGGGATAAGTCTCTGTTGGCAGTCTTTGTGGGGCTGGCTATAGCTGGTCTTTGTGGGGCTGGCTACAGCAGCATCTTGACTGAGAGGATAGCATCCTTTGCAGCTGGTCTTTAGCTAGGATAGCATCTTAGAGGATAGCATATTAGGACAATATATTAGCATCTTAGACTAGCATCTTGGCATATGCTTGGCTAGCTAACAGGCCTATAAATATGTATCTCCAACCCCTCAGATGGGTATGGCATTTGAAAATAAACCAGAAAATTGCCCCAACTCCTAGTGTCATCCTCTCTCGACTGAGAGTAAGAATTCTGCTACTATCAAGAGTAAGAATTTAGCGACTAACATGATCATCATCATTTCATGTTCACCTTCAACTCCATGGACCTCATCTTGCTCAATCACTTGGAATGGACCACCTTATCAAATTCACTTTCTTAGATCAAAGGTTAGCCCTAAGTTTTATCAATTATCTAAAACCAAACTAGGGCTTTCAACTGTCCACTGAAAAGTTTTATGCGTGAGAATGTTGGTTAGTGGTTTTGCAATGACTCCATATCCTTTGACAAACTTCCTGTAATACCATATTAGTCCTAAAAAGGCCCTGACTTCAGTGATAGTTGTGGGAACAGGCCAATGCAGCATGGTTGATATTTTGTTTTGGTCAGTTGCCACCCCTTGTGAGGAAATGATGTGACCTAAGTACTCTAACTGACTCTAGGGCAAAAGAGCACTTGGAGAGTTTGAGGTACAATTGATGGGCTTGCAAAGTCTGTAGAACTAGTTTGAGGTGCTGGGCATAGTCATCTAGAGTTGTGCTATAGATAAGAATATCATCTAGAAAGACTAGGACAAACTTTCTCAAGTATGGTCGTAGAATTTGATTCATAATGCATTGAAAAGTAGCAGGTGCATTAGTAAGATCAAAAGGCATCACCTTGAACTGGTAGTGACCATGGTGTGTCTTGAAAGCAGTTTTGTACTCATCTTCAGGTAACATTCTCACTTGATGATAATCTGATTTCACATCTAGTTTTGTGAAATACTGGGCACCAACAAGCTCATCTAGGATTTCTTCAATGAGTGGCATAGGAAATCTGTTTTTTATGGTGAGGTTATTCAACTTTCTGTAGTCTATACAAAATCTCCAGCTGCCATCCTTTTTCTTCACTAAAAGCACAGGGGAAGCAAAGGGACTATGGCTGTGAGTAATCAACCTAGCTTCCAGTAACCGCTTCACTTGCTGTTCTATTTCTGTCTTATGCTGAGGTGAATAATGATATGGTCGAGCATTAACAGGTACAACTCTAGGGACAAGAGGGATAGCATGATCATAACATCTCTGTGGTGGTATAGTCTGTGGGTCCTAAAAAATTTCCTTATGATCATCCAGGATGGTTTGAATGCATGGTGGTGTTGGGGTGACCTAGTCTAGCTTTGGTGGTGATAGAGAGTCAATGATGACAAAAGCCCATGTATCATTTCCCTTAGTGCCCTTGTACAGTTTAGTAGCAGTGATTGGTGACACCTGTAAGGGAGAGTCCACTACTCCTTGTAGTTTTACTAGTCTCCCATGCAAACTGAACTCCAAAGTCTTCTTATTCCAATCACAGTTCATGGGACTGTGGGTCTTGAGCCAATCATACCCTAGGATTGCATCATAAGGTGCCATGTCTAGCACTATCATGTCACTTGCTATAGTTTCACCTTGGATATACCATTGCAGGTCTTTGACCATAGTTGAAGTGGTCAACCAGTCTCCATTGGCTAACTTGACCCTTTTTGGTGTCATTGGGGTTGTAGGCAAGTTAGCAATCTCTGTGAACTGTTTGCTGACAAAACTATGGGAACTCCCTAGAGTCCAACAGAATAAGCATTACTTTGTTCTTCACCAGTGACCTGAGTTTGATGGAATTTGTGGAATCCATTATTGTGAGAGCATTAATAGAAAGCTGACAGAAGTCTGCTGTCAATAAGTCCTCAGCTGCCAACTGATTGAGCATCTCCTCAGTAATCTCCTCCTTGTCTAAGTCATTGATAGCAAGAGTGTTCACCTGTGGTTGCTGTCTTTTGGGGCAGACAGCTTGATGACCAGGTTCAAACTTTTCTCCACAACCATAGCAGAGGTTGTTGGCCTTCCTATAATCTCTGAGTTGCCTGATTCTCTATAAATTGAGTGGTGTTTGCTGTTGTGGTTGATCTGGTTTCTATGGAGGGGCTCTGTTGGCTACAAAATTTCTAGCATACTTGTGCTTGTTTCTTTCCATAGTAATCACAACTGCTCTGTTCACTGTAACCGGAACATGTGGTTCCACCACTGCTTTGATGTCATCTTTCAGACCAGCCACATATGTTGATGCAAAAAATATCTCATCATAATGACTGTTGTGCATTGTGATATCATATTGCAATGCTTGGAAAGCTGTTGTATAGTCTTCTACAGTGCCTGTTTGCCTAAGGGAGAGCAACTCATTGATAGCCTTTCTATAATCATCTGCTCCAAATTGCTCCTGTATCACTTCACAGGACTGTTTCTAGTTTGGTACTGCATGACTTTGCTTGTAGGCCTGCCACCACTTGGATGCATTGCCCTCAAGGTGCATAGTTGTAGCTGTGACCTTCAGATCCTTAGGGACAGAGTAGATTGTGAAGTAATTGACACAATTATCACACCAAATCTTTGGATTGGAGCCATCAAACTTGGGGAAGTGTATCTTTGGTGATCTATGGTGAGGCAAGGAATCTTTCTTTGGTTCCTCTCGATGTACTTTTGGTTGTTTAGAAGTGCCAGGCTTGGTATCACGCTTCTTGGCTGCAAAAACATTCTAAAATTCAGGATCTTCATCATCAAAGACAACAGAGTTGCCATCAGATTTGATGAGGACATCACTACTTCATCGCATACAAACCAAGTAGAGGAGGAGGTCCAGCATGGGCGTCTAATTCATCTTTTTTATGGTGGAAGCCTAGTCCAACTCAAGTTTGAGTCCGGCTCGGGCTCTAGGATCAGTCTGCCTTAAACTGGTCACCTAGGATGCATACGGACTCCGTTTTCGATGATCCATATATGATTGGAAAGTTAATTTGATAAGGAAGTCAATCCAAGTGGTTTCATATCAAAAAACCTTCAGAATCAACAGGAATCATCGAAACAAGTTAGAATCCAGAATCTACCAGGGTACTGCGACACCGTCTTTTGGTCCGTTGAACCGTGTATCGTGTTTAGGCCTATTAGGGGGTGCGTCCAAGGGGGTGACACCCAAGACTCTATAAATAGCAGCCGTCGCTCTCCTTAGGGTTTAGGGTTTTGTTTAGTTCTTGATTTTCTGGTGAAACAGACGTCGTTTTGCTGTAACTGTCGCCGCCAAAGCCGCTTGCTATGAACTAGGGCCCCAATTCTTGATCTTGTTCGCCTGTGGTGATTAGTCCTTTCGAATAAAGACTTGAACTCCTTTTTATTTTCATAAGCCTCATATTTATTTGTAATTTTAGATTGCGCTCATCCCGTTCTTGCTTGTGTTCTTGATTCACTTGCAGGAAAGCCTTCTCGACGAGGTCAATCGCGTTCGCGTGGTTGATAACCAATGGAGCAGTGGTGTAACGGTTGTGGGGGTACGAATCAGTCTTGGTTCTAAGCCTAGATTATGAACATCGAGTCTCCACTAATTGACGCTATCATACCTTTCGGAAGATCGGGCCTAGTCTACATCAAGTGGTATCAGAGACCTTGTTGCCCGTTAGGTATAACTTTGTTTTCCCCTTTAGATTGTTACTATTTTTGCATTACCTATAGTCCACAAAAAGCCAAAAAATATACATTGTCACATATTTCCTATCCTATAGCCTCATTGTGATGTGCAATTTTGTCTCTGTTTTGCGTTGTTGAGTTTGTGCCCTAGGTCAAGTTTTTGTTGCTGGTTTTATATCGTTTTTTAGTCTAGTTTGTGTTTTCTCCTTTGTTTTCATCATAATCCGTGAACATCTCTAACTCTTGTTGAGTTTTCTTTGTATTCAACAAACCCTAGTCCATATCATCTTATTTGTTATACTTGTCTTCACTGTTTCCATCAAATTCTTGCTGCCGTGACCAATTTTGCGCACATTATTCTTGTTTTGTCCTCTAATTCGGAGTCCGTTCTTAAAACTGGTCTAGTTTTCGCATACGAACTCAGATTTCGACGTTCCATATATCAAAATCTATCAGAATTTTTTTTGGATCCGTCCATCCCACTTTGTCAGGGTCGGAGATTTTTATTTTGGTCAAAAAGTGGTCACAAGATCCTCTTTTCGTGGTCACAAGGTCTTTGTTGATTTCGAGCACGTCTTCTAGAAATTCCACAGGCCACGTCTTTCACTTGTTTAAGCTCATATTTTCTGTGGTTATTTTTTTATGCTCCTAAGTGAAGAAAAAATATCAAAAAAATAAAAAGAAAAAGTCAAAGAATCCTAAAAAAACAACGACAGCCCAAAAATAGAGAAAAAAGAGAGGGGCAAAAGTGGAACAATATCTAGAGGAGCACATAGAGAGCGTCATTTGAGCTATGTTTACGTGTGCTGACTTCTACCGTGTTCCTAATCATATTCTTGTTGTTCACATCACTTGATACATCTGGTACTTGGAACGTGAGTAGGCCAGCAATTAAGACAAGTACTTAGGATACTTATTCAGCTTTGATATTCAGTTGCGAATTTTATTATTCCTTGCTACTATATTGTATCTGTCCAAGCTCCACTTTCTTTTAACCAAGTATAGGTTCGCCTTACAACTGTTACACTCAAGCTACAATGGTATCACAGTCACCGACCGATTGCACCGCCTGTTGCTTTGGTAAGAACACTTGTAAGACCGTGGTAAGACGCTTGAGAGTTGAGTGCCTTATTTTTGCTTGTCCACAACCTAAGTAGTTGGTAGGGATAATACTATTTGTGTTGTCTTTTTCTTTCTACTAACCATGTCAGGAAAAGCCAGAGGCAGCGGTCAAGAAAATGAGGACGCACCTATAGATTTCAAAGACTGTGTTTCTAAGAATGAGCTTCATGCCGTTTTTGATGACAAGTTCAATGAGATCCTTCAACAAATCACCAATTTGGCCAAGAGGATTGAAGATATTGAACAACAATATCTTGAACCACGTCCTGAAGATGATGATGATGATGATCTCTCTAAGGAGGACGATGGCGACGCGGAGGCTAAAGTCGAAGCTCAACGACGTGCTGAGGATGCACGTAACCGTAATCGGTTGAACTTTAATCGATGCGGTATGGGAGGTAACAACCAAGGTAATAATGATCCTTTCTCTAAAACCAAGTTTAAGATACCTCCTTTTTCTGGTTCTGCTGATCCTGAAGCATATTTAGATTGTGAGATGGTTGTAGATTAAAATTTTAGCTCCCATCAAGTACCTGAAGAATATAGAGTCAGACTTGCTACTAGTGAGTTTACTATTTTTGCTCTTTTCTAGTGGAATGATATTTGCAATAATGCTAATGCTAATGCTCAAATACCTCAAACCTGGATTGTACTTAAACGACGAATGAAATCGAGATTTGTTCCTCCATACTATCAGCGTGATCTGCGATTAAAACAGCAACGTTTAAATCAAGGTAGTAAAACTGTTGAGGAATATTATCAGGAGCTTTTAATTGGTCTAGCACGTAGTAACATACAAGAGGATGATATGGATAAGTGTTCTAGATTTTTTGGAGGTTTGCGTCGTGAAATACAGGATGTTCTTGACTATAAAGAATGGACTAGATTTTCCCAATTATATCATTATGCTATTAAAGCTGAAAGGGAAGTACAGAGACGACAACCTAGGCGATCCACGACTCCATCTCCATCCATTTCTTCACGTCCAACCGAGGTGAGTAAATTTTTTAATGTGCAGACACCACCAGCGCCTGTAAAGAAGAGTTCTCCTATTACACCTCCTTCTAGTGGATCTGCTACACCTTCCTCTAGCAGCTCTTCTAAAGTTGTGTGACACCGCTACAAGGGTATGGGACATATTGCTAAAGAATGCCCCAGCAAACGCGCATATATTGCTACTGATGATGGTGGGTATGCTAGTGCTAGTGATGAAGAGAATAAATTTGTACTTGTAACTGATCTTTATGCAGATAAATTTGCGGATAGTGCTGACGATTCTGATGAGGTAATTGATAGTGTGGCATGCACTGCAGACTACAAATCAATCCTTGTTCAGCGCATTTTAAGTACACAAGTTGAGCCAGTAGACAAGCTACAACGCCATAATTTATTTCAAATGTTCCTCATTGTCAATAATTTCCGTGTTCGTGCTATAATTGTTGGAGGGAGCAGCAATAACTTAGTAAGTTCTGAGCTTGTCAAGACTCTTGGTTTATCTACACGTACTCTTCCACATTCATACCATGTTCAGTGGTTCAACAATAGTGATAAGGCAAAGGTAACATAATTTACTCGTGTGTATTTTTCTATCGGGTCATACCATGATTATGCTGATTTTGATGTCGTGCCTATGCAAGGTTGTTCACTTTTGTTAGGCCACCCTTGGCAATATGATAATAATGCTCTACAGCATGGTAGGCAAAATAGATATACTTTTATATTTAAGGGAAAGACCATTGCTTTACTTCCTTTAACTCCTGCTGAAATTGTGCAATATGAAAAGGAACTTGCTGAAAAGAAAAAGAAAGGCCATGATAAAGACTTTAGCAAACCAACAAATGAACCATCAAGTAACATGAAAGAAATTTTATTTGCTCTTAAATCTGTTCTTGCTGATCATGATGAATCATGTTATGCTCTAACTTGTACATCGCCTATATGTCCACTTGGTCCTACTCCTAGTGCTATGCCTCTTGTTGGTACTAACCTTTTGCAGGAGAAGGAGAATGAATTCCCAATTGGGAAGCCACCATGGCAGCCGCCTTTGCGAAGGATGGGGCACCAAGATGAACGTCTTCTTCCGAAACCATCGTTGCTGTCATCCAATGGAGGAGACGATCTACTTCAGTCGAGGACGACTTCAATTCAAGAAAGGGAGGATGATGAGGACATTACTATTTCATCGCATACAAGCCAAGTAGAGGAGGAGGTCCGACATGGGCGTCCAATTCATCTTTTTCATGGTGGAAGTCCAGTCCAACTCAAGTTCGAGTCCGACTCGGGCTCCAGGACCAGTCTGTCTTAAACTGATCACCCAGGACGTATCCAGACTCCGTTTTCAACGATCCATATATGGTTGGAAAGCTAATTTGATAAGGAAGCCAATCCAAGTGGTTTCATGTCAAAAGACCTTCGGAATCAACGGAAATCGTCGAAACAAGTCAACGTCCAGAATCTATCAGGGTGCTGCGACACCGTCTTTTGGTCCGTTGGACCATGTATCGTGTTTGGGCCCATTAGGGGGCGCGTCCAGGGGGTGACGCCCAAGACTCTATAAATAGTAGCCGTCGCTCTCCTTAGGGTTTGTGTTTTGTTTAGTTCTTGATTTCCTCGTGAAACAGACGTTGTTTTGCTGCAACTGTCGCCGCCAAGGCCGCTTGCTGTGAACCAGGGCCCCAGTTCTTGATCTTGTTCGCCTGTGGCGATTAGTCCTTTCGAATAAAGACTTGAACTCCTTTTTATTTTCATAAGCCTCATATTTATTTGCAATTTCAGATTGTGTTCATCCCGTTCTTGCTTGTGTTCTCGATTTGCTTGTAGGAAAGCCTTCTCGGCGAGGTCAATCGTGTTCGCGTGGTTGATAACCAACGGGGCAGTGGTGTAACGGTTGTGGGGGTACGAATCAGTCTTGGTTCGAAGCCTAGATCGTAAACGTCGAGTCTCCACCAATCGACGCTATCATACCTTTCGGAAGATCGGGCCTAGTCTACATCAAGATTGGTCAGAGAAAGCTTCAGTCTCCATCTGATGCAGTGTCAGGTTTGCTACTGCCTGCCCATTGGCTTGAACCTGCTGAGAAATTCTCTTCTGGTCATCCTTTGTTGCAGCGAGATCCTTCTTCATCTCCTGCTGAATGACCCCGATGTCGTTCATCTGATGAAAGAGTAAGTCAAAGTGCTCCATCACCTGCTCCCAACGGCCTTTCTCATCGTCTGAAGTCTTCGACATGGCGTCGAGGACGAACTGTGCCTGCTTCGATGGCTTGGGTTCCTTTGGTGGAGCCGTGATGAACAACCCGGAATTGGTGCAGCAATTGGTTTGGTTTACACCTCCCCACAACGTGCTACACCACTTCGCCGACCATGCCTAGAAGTCAGGCACTCACTGTGGAATTTTACACGGGGACAGCGCCCCGCAACCTTGATGAGTGGACACTTCCCCACTGTTCGCCACCCGCCCCGCAATCGGTACTGGTAGCGCCGGAATTTTACACAAGGACTTGCCCCGCAACCTTAGCTGACCCCGATTGCGTGCATAACGAGAGAGAGGAGCACGGATGATGTCGTGCTCACCTTAGTTCACGCTGCCGAACCAATTTTTGTCGATGCCGAACCCCAGTCGAGTGATGTGCCGAAGAAGTGGTGGATCTGCGTCGCAGTGGTAGTGGATCGAGGTTGGTGGAGGGGATGGTGGTGGATTTGGAGGTAGGAAATGCCGAATCCCCTGCTGACCCAGATCAACCTAAGGACGGACCTACGGGACCTCCGATCGAACACCCAGATCAACACTTTTACCTTCAACCAATAACTTCGAACAAACCTACAAAATAGTCCTGGAAACACAAGGATAATTAAAAGTGAGGGTAAAAACTAACTTGAAAATAAGATGAAAGATGCAGTCGCAAACAAAAGAAAGTAAACAATGTAATAGACGGGACGCAAATGGTGACTATTCCTAATGCCAGTAACATGTACGCTTTACAGCTTTTAGAGAATCGATAAAGTGTACATCAGTCTGTTCGCTTGCTCGTATACGATCGTAGATTATAAACTAAAACAATATTCTTCTCTCACATCAAACCAGCTAACAGTAAAATAATCCATGGTCATTTACGATGATCCGAACAGGCTGCATATCTGAGAGGACATTTAGATTAAATTACACTATTACATGTCCTGGAAATGGCAGTTGCACCCAGTCTATCTGAAATCGCGAGTTTTGTTTTGATTTCCATGGAAACACACACAACAGATAACTTTTAGCTGAATTTACTCGATGCACAAGTCAAGAACGGTAGCTGAGAACGCCATACACACGTCTGCCAAATTCGATGTACATAATCATTGCACTCACTAAAGGGAAGATGAAACCACTGTATATATATTACTTTTACAGGGCTGCACATTTCACTCACAACGGGAAGATGAAACCACCGTATATATATTATTTTTAAAGGGCTGCACATTTCAATGGAGTAATACAGAAGGGACTTTTCAAGCGAAGGCTGCAGGTAACACGTAAGGGGCATTTCGAGAGAGAGGTCTGCAGGGTAGCAGACTGCTTCTTTCTTTTCTTTACAGATACTTGACGAGAAGCCAAACAATGACTGCAAGAATCACGATAGCGACGACTGACAGAAGCAGGCACATGCATGAGCAGCCACCTTTGGTGCGCTTGTTCAGAATTGCAAGCCTCTTTTGCACACGCTGAACAAAAGAGAATTTTGTATCAGTGTTCCATTGCAAACTTGAGAAGTTTGAATAGCATGTGGCAGTAAAAATTTCTACATAGTACTCCCTCTATTCCAAATTGTAAGTTGTTCTGGGTTTTCTAAGTACATAGCTTTTGCTATGTATCTAGACATAGTCACAAAGTGTATCCAGAACTTACAATTTCAAATGGAAGGAGTAGCAGTAGCAGTTAAGCAATTCTAAGTAGTAGTAGTAGTAGTAGTAGTAGTAAGCAATAGCAGCGTTTTAAATACTGATACTAATTGCTAACCTGAAGACGTGAATTTGTAATATCAACATGATCTTCAAGGTCATCCTGCAAACAAGGATAAAGAAGTTATCATCGAGTGCAAAAGACACAAATACTACTGGTTTTTGTTAGGGGGCACTAACTATCAATCTTGTGTGCAGGGTAAGTTCTTCATTGACTGCTAATGCAATATGCTTTGTGCTCAGCACTGTCTCTTCCAGCTTCTCAAGACCCTCATCTTGCTCTGCAAAATATTGATACACAACTCAAATAAATAAAGCACCATGAAATGGTCCTTGCTCCCACAACTGTCATTTCCAAGAAACCTAGATCTGTACCAACCAAATATGAAATGCAAATGGTGTGAAGAAACAGTGCTACATGATCCCATGCAAACAGTTAATTGCACCCTTTTAGTAAGGTCCATCGAGCAAAGACTACTGAACAAACCACAATAAACCAATACCTTTCATAATTTGCCTCTGAAGGCCAACAATTCCTTGGTTATCTAACCCAGCAACTCTGCTCATGTCATCTGCCTTTTTACTCTGACCAAGCAGATCCTCCCTAAATTGGAAAAGAAAAAAAGGGTACATATTCACATATTAGTTCTAACAAATAATACTTGCCTGAAAACTTGAATACAGTAAATTAATGTGTTTAAAAAATAGATTAAGGACGAGTTGTTACGAAATGGCTAGGGATAGATGGATTAGCAGATAGACCCCGGATAGCCGCCCTTCCTCGGGAACTATCTTAGGATCTTCTTGCTTGACTCTAATTGATACATGACGGTCCCTTTTATAGAGACAACTTACTTGACCCCTAAGGAATATCCTAACCGAACAATCTAACTTATCCCTTTCTTAACAAACCAAACAATCTAATCTAATCTGACGGGTACTGTTCACGCCCCCTGGGCTGGCTCCGCTTGCCATATCACGAGTTCCTATAGAGATCATTGCTAACACGACAGACCTGTTAGCAAAGTTTGACATGTTGAAACTTGTCGCCATCTGCTTCGCTTTAGACTTCAAACTGGAAAGCATGTCATGGCGCTTATGCATCTCCTTGTCAGTGCTGCACAAGTCAAAAAGAAATCAATTTCAAGCAAAAATGTTTGATAGTACCCAAAAAAAAATTAGAGTAAATGTCTGGACGTCAAAGTGTCAAACTATGAAGTCCTTTGTCAAGGAATAGTATCTTTCATTGACACGCAAATCCTTCTCATAATGAATTTTCTCTCAACTTATTATACATACAAAACATGTATCTAGTGAAATTCTCATAATGAATTTTCTCTCAACTTATTATACATACAAAACATGTATCAAGTGAAATGCTGTCCACACCATCCTAGTAATCAGCAGAACAAAGGAATCATATTTTCATTTGTAAGCAGGAAACCATTTACTAGTATAACCAATAAGTTACACTCTTTTCATGTAATAACTTATGGGCTGTTTGGATCAGTGCCCCAGCAGGCATCCAAGTTTTATCCCTGCCCGTGCAATTTGGCTGGGCTGCAATGCTGATGCATCAGCTGCAGAGTGGTCCAAGAAGTGCCGCACATTTTGTAACAATCTTTGGACTTCTATTTTCTAAACTATGTGCCAGTATGTGATCCATGTATACCATTAACGTACTTGTGATTTAATCTACACAAAGACCCATGATGGATATATTTCGAATTTTTAAAAATCACTGACATGTGGGCCCCAGAAAAAATTTGCCATGGTTGCAACCAAGTCCAGTTTTGGCTTGGTTACAAACCGAACGCTGTATTTATAACATAAATTTGGTATTATCCTAACTTTGGCCATGACCAATATTTGGGTTAGGATTCCTGGGGTCTAGAGTCTACAAGAAAACAAACCATTGGACGATCTATTCTGGAACAATGTAAAATTGTGCACAGCACATAAGCCAAATAACTCAATTTTTAGTACAGTGCCTGGCATAGCCAGCTTCATAACATTTCATTTCATCACCTAAGGTGTTTACCTTTATTGATTCACTTATTCATGGCATAGTTCAGTGCTCAATCATTCGAATACCACTTTGCATCCCTAGATCTAGTATCAGCCATTGTTAACACCATAATCCTTCATTTACGGCCGCATGCAATATTGTTCAATTTTGATTATAAGGACACGGCAAATATGGAATTGACAGAACAGATCATCGGTTTAAACAAGTTCTCCAAGATTCAATAGCTATATGTTTCATTCCTACGTATCAGACTTGAGAAAAACAAATATGGCGTCATTGCAAGCACTCCACCCATCATCAGTATCACAGAATTACAAAAGTAGTTGCAACAGGACATACATCGACTTTGGAGGAATTCTGCCAAGCAATGACTCCAAGCTATCCAGTCTAGTCCCAAGAATAGTTATTTTTCTCCGGATGGCTGAGGTATGACGCATAATCTCTGGGCCTGATTGTGGAAGAGACCCTCTATCGGCAATCATGGAACTGATGTCATCAGCAAGTCTGGATGCTTCATTGTACTCCTTCATCCATGGGTCCGAAGATGATGCCATTGCTGCTTAATTCAAAATGACAGAACACGTCATGTGAGCAGAATTTAGATAAGCATAATAGCATAAACAACAACGTTGTAAACCATTATCATACAATTTCATTGTAATAAACTAGTATCATGCAGAGCCCTTTCATATCCATGTAAAGCATCACCAGAACTGTGGTTGAAAAGGCAGGGAGCTATTACGAGCAAGTTATCAACAGACAGTTTCTAGGCATTTCTGTCTATCAATGCCATTATTGAGTATAACAAACTTCACAGAAAAGGATTTCCATATGGAGAAGAATTTTGTTTGACTAGAGCAATAAATTCGTAGAAGCCTCGTGCTGAACGCAGAAAGACCAAATCAAAATGCTAGAATTCACCATGAATCCAAAATTCCCCCATGATATCTTCTCCCCACTGTTGAATCACGCGTCACCAAAATCCCCAGCCGTCGTTCCCCTAGAAAGACCCTACCGAGATCCTAATAGACAGGTAACCTCACCCAGCGGTACAGATGGGGAGAAAACAGGACATAGACAAAAGATCAGGGCACGAATCGGCGAACCTGGTAGATCTGGACGCGCAAATCGGAGGATCGGAGATCGGAACCGAGGTCGAGCCGCCTCCCCCTTTCTCTTCTTCCTTTCCGCGTGTCGTTGACGAAGCTGTGGCGAGCAGGCAATAGTTGGACCTTTTCTTTTAATTTGTTTGATGAGAAATATAAAAGACCAGGACGCCGTTGCCGTGGGTGCATGTACCTGACGCGGGTAAAGGAAACGGCGGAGCCCACCACGTACCTCGGAGTAGGATGGTGGTAGCGGCCTCGCAGGAGGCTACGGACCTACGGTAGTCCGGTGCCGTCGGGCGGCGGGCTGGCCGCCGGGCGGATCCGGCGGAGGGAGGGGCCCGGCGAGCCGGAGCAAGGGAGGGGGCCGGCGAGGCAGCTCCGGGAGGCGGAGGGAGGGAGAGGGCCCGGCAGGCAGAGGAGGGAGGGCGGCGCTGGCCCGAGGGTGGGGGACGCTGGGAGCGGAGTGGGTGGCGTGTGGCGAAGGCGAACCGGGAAAGGCACGCCCGCATGCATGTGTGGCCGCACGGGCTATCTGAGCCATTCACCTCCTCTGCAGCGCCAATCTTGATGCATCTCGTTGACATGGGCTACCCTTCCAAGCACTTCCGTACGGTACCCCAAATCTTCCACTCCCTACCCTACCGTGGCCCGTACCCAAATCCGCTCGAAGCCCTCGATCCTCGCTTCCCTTCCTCACTTTGCCGGCGGCGGGAGGCACGTCGGCCATGGCGTCGCGTGCTCACCCGGTCCTCCCCTGCCTCGATGCCATAGAGCCGGAGCGGCAGCCGCCGGCACTCGTCAGCGAGCTCCTCGAGGAGATCTTCCTCCGCGTCGCCTCCTCTGCGGACCTCGCCCGCGCCTCCGGCGCGTGCGTCTCCTTCCGCCGCCTCATCGCTGACCACTCCTTCCTCTGCCGGTACCGCTCCATTCACCCGCCCCTACTCCTTGGCTTGGTGATACACCCTTGGCCGCGGCGGGTCACCGGCGACGTGAGCGAACAGCAATTCGACGGAACCCTAGGCGCCGGCGAGGCAAACCCCTCCGCCTTGGCGTTGTGTTTTCTGTGGTATTGATGATTATCCCCCAATCCCTACAGAGTCTACACTTATGTGCCTCATACAGGTTCTGGCCGGTGGCCCTCACATGTCATACATGAATGGAAAACGTAAATGAGCTAATGCGCTAAGCTGTGAATGTTGACGCCTTTCTACTCCTGTGTCACTCCTTCTGGTGCAGGTCCAGGCGTGACACCTCCCCCCGCCCGAGATGCAGCTTGTCCCCAAGCTGGTGCGTCCGGGAAGCGGTGCTTGACGACGTAGTAGTCTTCCCAGGTCGTTGACGACGGTGGCAGACCCGTCCACCGGAGCTTGACTTGGGGCACAGCAGTGTTGCCCTTCTTCACCACCCTGTGCTCCATGATCTCCAGGGGTGTAGCTTTGGCAGCCTCCAAGTCTGAGAGAACGGGTAGAGAATCATATATAGGTGTGTAGTCAGGTGTGTAAGGTTTTAGTTGGGAGACATGAAAGACATCATGTATCTGTGCATTGTCAGGTAACTGTAATCGATAAGCAACTGTGCCCACTTTCTGAATCACTGTATAGGGGCCAAAATATTTGTAAGCCAACTTAGGATAAGGGCGGTTGGCCACACTAGGATTGAGTGTATGGCTGGAGCTTGAGTAACACCTGATCCCCTACTGCAAACTGACAGTCCATTCTTTTCTTATCAGCTGTCAGCTTCATCTTGTTCTGTGCCCTGGCTAAGTGTTGTTTCAGTAATTGCCAATGGAGTTCTCTATGTTCAATGAATTCTGTGACTGATTGGCTGGTATCCGATTGTATCGAAGGAACGGCCCCCAGGTTAGGTTCATACCCATATAGAGCCTTGAAAGGACTGCAACCCAGAGAAGAGTGGAATGATGTATTATACCATAGTTCTGCAAGCGATAGCCAGGATTTCCACTTGGATGGTGAGTCATGAACAGCACATCTTAAGTACATCTCCAAGCACTGATTGACCCTTTCGGATTGGCCATCTGTTTGGGGGTGATATGCTGTGCTCAATTTTAACTCCACTTTGTATAATGTGAACAACTGTTTCCAAAAATTACTGACAAAGATTGTATCTCGATCTGAGACTATAGAGGTTGGAAATCCATGGTGTTTGACCACATTGTCCAGAAATGTTTGTGCTACAGTTGCAGCAGTGTAGGGATGTCTGATGGCCATGAAGTGTGCATACTTGGTTAGCCTATCCACTACTACTAAAATCACACTGTACCCCTCTGATTTAGGAAGACCCTCGATAAAATCCATTGTCAAATCTTGCCAAATACCTTCTGGCACTGGTAGGGGTTGGAGCAATCCCATTGGATGCTGAAGAGAATGTTTAGCTTTTTGGCAGGTTGTGCATTGCTTAATGTAGTTCTCAACATCTCCTTTCATTCCTTTCCAGGCAAAGTATTTTTTTAGACGGTAATATGTGGCAGCTACTCCTGAATGCCCTCCCAATGCACTGGAGTGGCAAGTGGCAATGAGCTTGGTCTGAAGTGCTGAGTTGTTACCTATCCAGACTTTGCCATGATGCCATATTAATCCTTTGTCCAAACTGAATCCTTGATTGTCTGGACTGCAGATGGCCAACTGTTGTAGGAGGGTCTGAGCATGGGTGTCTGTTGTATAGGAATTCAGGACCTCTTGGACCCAGGCTGGTTGAACTGTTGACACAGCCTGTATAGCCATCATGTGGCCCACTCTAGACAGGGCATCAGCTGCCTGATTCTGTGTGCCCTTCTTGTAAATGATTTTGAAATTGAGGCCCATCATTCTAGTCATGGCCTTACGTTGCATGTCGGAGTGGAGGTTCTGATCCTTGAGATATGCTAGTGACTTATGATCTGTCTGGATGAAAAATTCCCCTCTTTCTAGATAGTGCCGCCACTTATCCACAGCCATGATGAGTGCCAAAAATTCTTTTTCATAGATGGAGAGTGTCTTGTGTTTCTCCCCAAGGGCTTTGCTCAAATAGGCAATAGGGCGACCTCTCTACATAAGGACTGCACCAATGCCATCCATACAAGCATCTGTTTCCACAGTGAATGGTTCCTGAAAGTTGGGTAAACCCAAAACTGGAGTTTGTGTCATTGCTTGCTTCAATGCCTCAAAAGCCAATTGGGCCATTGGATTCCACTGAAACTGCTTGAGCTTAAGGATCTGAGTCAATGGTTTTGAAATGGTGCCATAGCCTTGAACAAACTTCATGTAGTACCATGTGAAGCCCAGAAATGCTCTCAATTCAGTCATTGATGTTGGAATAGGCCATTTCAGCATATCAGAAATTTTGCTTGGATCAGTTGCCACTCCAGTTGAAGATATAATGTGGCCCAGGTATTCCAGACTATCTCTGGCAAAAGTGCATTTAGATTCTTTGAGATAAAGCTGATGCTTTCTCATTGTTTGCAGTACCAACTCTAGATGCTGAAGATGACTGTCCATGGAAGGACTATATATAAGTATGTCATCTAGGAAAACCAGAACAAATTTCCTGAGGAATGGCTGCAAGATCTCATTCATAAGACACTGGAATGTGGCAGGAGCGTTGGTCAAACCAAAAGGCATGACCCTGAATTGATAGTGTCCTTGATGGGTCTTGAAGGCAGTCTTGTACTCATCTTCTTGCAACATTCTGATCTGATGGTAGCCTGCCTTCATATCCAGTTTGGTGAACACTCTAGCACCTGAGAGCTCATCTAGTATCTCATCTATGACTGGCATAGGAAACCTGTTCTTAATGGTCAGGTCATTGAGTTTTCTGTAGTCTACACAAAAACGCTAGGTGCCATCTTTTTTTTGACAAGTAGGACTGGTGAAGCAAAAGGGCTTGTGGCTGTGTGTAATGAGTCCTGCTTGGAGGAGTTGTTGGACTTGGTTTTCAATTTCAGTTTTGTGGGTTGGTGAGTAGTGATATGGTCTGGCATTGATGGGAATGGAATTTGGAAGAAGGGGAATTGCATGGTCATAGCTTCTTTTAGGTGGCAGTAGTTGAGGATCAGTGAAGACATCCTTGTAGACAGTCAGGAGATGTTGAATGTCTTCCTTGGTGGTGGTATGTTGTGGTGTTTGGGTTGGGTTTGGTATGGGTGTGTAGTCGAGCAGGACAAATGCCCATAGCTCATTGCTTTTAGTGGCCTTGTATACTTTGTTGGCAGAAATTGCAGAAATGTGTAGTGGGGGTGCAGTCAGGCCCTTGAGCTGTATGGTGCTGCCTTGCTCTTCAAATTGTAATGATTTGTGTTCCCAGTCACACACCATGGGGCTGTGACGCCTGAGCCAATCAAAACCCAATATGGCATCATAAGGGTTCATATCTAGCACTATCATGTCTGTGGTAAAAGTCTGCCCTTGGCAGTAACATGGCAACTGAGACACCATTCTATTTGTGGTGATCCATTCACCATTGGCCAATTTCACTTTTCTAGGGGGAATTGGGATTGTGGGTAGCTGAGCTAGCTGGACAAAGTTGGAGCTAATAAAGCTGTGTGTACTGCCACTGTCAACCAACATCAACATGGTCTTGTTCTTGACCTTTGTCCTCAGCTTGATGCAATCATATTTATCTGTGCTAGATAATGCATTCAATGATAACTGGCAGAAGTCCTCATGAAGGGCATCCTCTGTTGCCAGGTCATTCAGAACTTCATCTGTAAGTTCTCTGTCCAAGTCATTGACTGCTAGAGCATTTATCTTTGGTTTCTGTCTCTTGGAACAGACCTCAATGTGACCAGGGACAAACTTGTCTCCACAATAGAAGCATAAGCCATTGTTTCTTCGGTAGTCTCTCAACTGTCTATCCTGCCACAGATTGGAGGAATGTTGCTGTGGCCTTGCATCAGTTTTCTGTTGATTGTAAGCTCGAGGTTGATAAGGAGGTTTAAAAGCTTTGGTCTTGCTTCTCTCCAAAACCTTTTGCTGTACTTTGGCTAGAGTTGATGCTGTCAGTACAGTGGTTGGCATTTGAGCTTCCACCATACCCCTGATGTCTTCCCTAAGCCCCATAATGTAATGTTGAGTAAAGAACATATCATCATAGTTGGCATTGTGCATAGTAACTCCATACTGCAGGTTCTGGAACTGAGTTGTATACTCCTCCACCGACCCTGTTTGTTTGAGCTGCAAAAGTTCAGTCATGGATGATCTGAAATCATCAGCTCCAAATTCTTTTTCAATCTCATGACAAAAATGTGTCCAGCTTCTAAATGTGTGCCTTTGCTTGAAAGCCTGGTACCATCTTGCTGCATTATCCTTTAAATGAATTCGGGCTGCAGTGATCCACATGCCCTCTGGGATTTGGTACAGCTCAAAATAGCTACAACAGTTATCTAGCCACACTTTTGGGTCAGAGCCATCAAAATCTGGGAAATTCATCTTGGGTATAGTGTGCTTGGGCAAGGCTTGCTTGTCTTGCTTTGGTACTGCTTCCTTGGGCTCAGGCTTGATTTCAAGTCTGGGTCTTCTTGATGGTTCAGCCTTGGATTTGTTCTTCTGTGTTGCAAACACATTCTGGAAAGAGGTATGCTCATCCAACAGCAATGAGTCCAAATCATCCTCATCAAATCTTGGTTCTTCATCATACTTTGGGCCTGCTGTGTGGTTTGTTGCATCTTCCATCTGCCTGAGGGTGACCCTTGCTATTGCTTCCCCATTGGCATGGACTTGTTGAGCAATCAAGTGCTGTTCTGTAGAGTAATCATCCATTGCGGCAGCTGTAAGATCCATCTGAGCTTTCATTTTCTTCTGAACATCATGCATTTCACTGATTTGACTGAACATCACGTCCAGATTCTTGGACAGCTGATCCCACTTTGAGCTTTCCTCTTCCGAAGTCCTAGTCATGTTGTCCAGGATTATCTGTGTTTGTGCTGACGGTCGAACTGGTTGTTTCTTGGGTGGAGCCGTGTTGCTGATGGGTTGTCAGACTAGCCGAGCCAAGCACGAACTACAGCACTTGCAACAGGTTTGGAAGGACTCCTCCCCTGATGTTGCCAGTGATGTCTCCGCCGCCTGGGAGTGAGGCAGAACGTAGGAATTTTACACAAGGACTCGCCTTGCAACCGCTGTTCGTGGACACTCCCCCGCCTTCGCCACCCACCAATTAAACAGATCGACTCCCGGAGATTTTACGCAAGAACAAGTGCCTTGCAACCCTCGTCTACTGTCTAATTGTGCAAGATGTGTGAGAAAGGAGCAAAATTTATAGTGCTCACTGTGGTTCTCGCCGTCCGAACCCTCTGTTGTCGATGTAGAACCTCAATCAAGTGCCTGGTGGGCGTCGATGCAGAGGCGTCGCGGGCTGGTGGTGCGCGCGTCGTTGTCGTCGGGGGTGGTGGTGGTGCTGACGCGGTCGTGAGGATCCACGATAAGCTGGTGGTGGTGGTGGTGGTGGTGGTGGTGGTGGTCGGCGCGGTGGATGACTCCGCGGCGAACCGATAACTGGCGGCGGATCGGAGCGGTGAGCTCAAACCCTACACGCCGAGGAGGACTGGCTCTGAATACCAACTGATACACCCTTGGCCGCGGCGGGTCACCGGCGACGTGAGCGAACAGCAATTTGACGGAACCCTGGCGCCGGCGAGGCAAACCCCTCCGCCTTGGCGTCGTGTTTTCTGTGGTATTGATGATTATCCCCCAATCTCTACAAAGTTTGCACTTATGTGCCTCATACAGGTTCTGGCCGGTGGCCCTCACATGTCATACATGAATGGAAAACGTAAATGAGCTAATGCGCTAAGCTGTGAATGTTGACGCCTTTCTACTCCTGTGTCACTCCTTCTGGTGCAGGTCCAGGCGTGACACTTGGTCAGCTTCCCGGGCTTAACCTGCCTTCCACGGTTCCACCCTGTCGAGGCGCCCCATCCCTCCGCTGCTATCGCCCGCGCTGTCGCCCTGACTGCTGATTTTTCCTTCGACTACCTCCCTTGCCCCACCACCGAACGGCATTACAGGAGCCTGTGCGATATCCGCGACGGCCGCGTCCTCATTGAGTATGACCTTAGGGAGGAGAATGGCCTTGAGTATTGTGACTTCGTGGTGTGCGACCCGTTGTCCCGGCGATACGTGATGCTGCCTCGAATAACCGACGACCTACTCGCCTCCGTCGACCTCGAAAGCCAAATTATTTTCAATACGGGTGTCTCTTTTATCCCTTCAGGAGGCATAGAGGAGGATACATCATTCAGCGTGATCCACTGGATGCAATCCGACACAACGTTGGGGGTATTTGTCTTCTCTTCAGTCTCTGGCTGCTGGAGTGTCAGTGTGTCTACAAATTGCAATGATCTGGGCTTGAACGAACTTGAGCTGCTGGTTTCAGGCCAATGTATGTATGACTGCTTCTATTGGAAATTATACCACATGAGCATGCTGATCAAGCTCGACATGAATACTATGCAGTTTTGCATTGTTGACCTCCCGCCTGGCCACGATGAGCGGGAAATCGTCATTGTGGAGTCAGGGGAAAGCAAGGTTGCGATGTTTAGTCTGAGTTATGAAGGCACATCTGTCGATTATTACACCTTTTCGCAAAATGGCAGTGACAAGTCCCATGAGTGGCATATGATGAGAACCATCCCCTTGCCTGCCCATTATACTATTATGTGCTACATTGGTTGCTATCCAGCTGAAGGATACATTTTAATAGAATGCGTTCAAGATGGAGAGGGGCCATATTATTCAACAGTTTTCTCACTTGAGGTTAAGTCTTTTAATATTGAGAGGGTCCGTGGGACAAGTCATAATGGCCTGGCCTATCCATATTTTGGTTTCCCACCATCTATGTCACCAAGGAGGATTCAAGGATATGGAGAGGTATGCCTTTTTTCCCCTTAAGTCTTGACTTTTGTGAACAATGATTGTGGGGTCATCCAAGTCTTAGATCTTTATGGTCTCCAGATAGTGCACTTGCTATTAGACAATTTGCTTTAGTTAGAAACTTGCAGTCTGTTCATAGTAGCATGATTTTTCTTGCTATTAGACAATTTTCTTAGATCCAAGACTTGCAGTCTGTTCATAGCGCAGTCAGGAAGCCACTTATGATCTGCTTGCTGTTTTGTAAAGTTGTTGCCATGTAGGAGCCTTGTACTCTGAAAACCATTTTTCATGCAGCATCCCACTGTATTCCACAAATTATGAGCCCTTGTCGGCGGCGCTCTGAAATTGATGATGTGTATTCTCAGCTTTTTGTAACAGCAAACTGAAATTGATGATGTGTATTCGTGTGTTTTCTACATTAGTGCTTACTGCAATAAGGTTGTCACTTCTCGGATAAAAAAAACATGTTAGTTTTTTTCACCTTTTCCCTTCTGAGTCAACTATTCCTGAGCCATTGACATTGTGCTGAACTGAACTGTGGACTGTCCACCCTTCAAATTATGCCTTGGCTGTAACTGCGGAAAACACTTCAAGTAAATGTTTTGGAAGCATATGCTTTCTGCAATGGTGGTTTCTATTATCTATAAGTTCTAACTGCATCTATTCGGTTGCAGGACTAGTACTCATCCGGGTTGGGGGCTCTTTGGCGACTCACTGCTGTTTCGGAGCATTGGCATAGATGCATCCTTATGTATCTCACTTACCCTTTGGCATGGGGCCCTTCAGTCTGTGTTGGTAAGAATCTTTCCATGGTCGAGGCGAAAGTAGCACTGGCAATGATCCTTCAGCGCTTCACGTTTGTTGTCTCACCATCCTATGTTCATGCACCAATACTCATGATCAACCTCCGGCCACAATACGGCGCTCAAATTAGTGAAACCTACCACTACCATGTGTTCTCTGGATTTCTTTGCGTGGTCCTGCAATATTTCATTCTTCTAGTTGCAAAATGACCTCTCTTTTTAGCGATGTTACTTATACATTACACTTGCACTCAGGTGCAAAAGTTACCTAATGCAACTCTTGCCTGCTTATATTCTCACTTTTTGTAACCATCTTTTGGTTATTTAACTCATGCTATTGGAACAAGGCATTATCTATCTGCTGACAATATGAAAATGTAGAACAGGTTCACATTCCAGTATTTATATATGTTGCTGTATTATTATAGCTACTTTGGTTACTGTTGGAATAAAGCATTAGCTACCTATACACAATTTGTTAGTGTAGTTTGGGATCAGATTCCAGTATATATATGTTGATGTATCACTTGTAGTCACTTTAGTTACTGTTTTCTATAATGTTAAGCTTTTAAATCTTTAGGAAAACAATTTTCTGTTTTCTTGGATGAGCTATTGATCATAGTATAGGCACTGGTTTAACAAATGATAAACTTAGCATGATGTATCGCTTCTCAAGTAGCTCTGAAATTATCTGTTTATTTATGCAGATGAAGACTCATAACCTCACTGAAGGGAGACCATGCAGATGAAGACTCAGATGACTAAAGGGTGTCTTGCGAAGAGTTGAGACATCTTTGGTGCCTGTGTTGCATCTGTTCATTAAATTATTATAGTCATTAGATTAGATTCTTAGATGATGTTATCATATTTGCTTCTTCCGTCGTCATTCAAACATGGTTTCATCTTTGCAGGCTTGCTATATGCTAATAGTTCGTACCCTAGGCTGTTTGTCTGGCTCTGGTATTTTAGTCATGTCACAGTTTTCTATGCCTCTGGTATTTCTGCAATTGCCGTGATATGATCAGTCAGCTCCGGGCGTTTGCTGTGATATGAAGCCCAGGCTGTTTACTGTCTTGCTGATGGAACCTTAAAACGTGAGTCAGTAACACTGATGGGTAAACAAAAGTGATGTGTTTTTGCTGTACTCCAAAAATATTGTAGAAATGCAAACAAAGTATGTCCAATTACCTGTTTAAGTGTATGATTACGAACAAGGTGATAATATTTTTTGGGTCAGCCCCAGGGTACCCATTGGGCCAGCGAGGCCAAAGGCTTTGGAAAATTGGGGTCGGCCCGTGGCCTTGCAAATTGGCCTTGAGGCCATGGGGCCAGGTCCGGGCCGGCCCATTCCCATCTTGGATAGTGACGCCTGCCTGTGACGACGGAAGAGTCTTTGGAAGCTCGGAGTCGGACGTCATGGTTTTTAGACTGAACAGCATGTGTGCACGAAGCCAGAGTTGCTGTGGAGCTGGGCATTGGAAACATTGTCCTGGAGACAGATGCTATGATGGGGTTGTTCGTGCTCTAGCTAGGCTTGGTTCCTCGTGCTCGGTGGAATCTGAACCATTGCTTGATCATCATCAGATTTTATATTGCATTTGGCTACGGAGGATATCTCGGTCATGTATAATGGGATCTTTGGTTCTGGGTTTTTTTTGGCTATGTTGTTCGTGCCTGCAAGCAATTAGCGGTGTGTAAGCTTTCAAGAGAACAAAACAAACATGTCCAGTGCAGTGGCGGAGCTGCATACCCTGCGCAACGTGTATCTATAGTATATGTATACGTATATTTGTAAGCAAAGTCAATCGAACAACGCGCCTACAGGCTGCTTTGCGACCTCGATGGCCTTTCAGGCCCACGTGTACGCGGCCACATGACGGGAGGTCAGGAGGGTTCTCACGTCCTTCCAGCCGCCTTCTTCTAGCCGTTCGTGATCGAGGTCGTGGTGCCGTAGTGGTCTCCCTTCATCGATGGGAAAGATGCCAGCCAGTTGTCGCCCAGCCATCGTAGCCTCGTTCGTTCTGGCGATCGAAGGTATTGAAGATTCAGACTTCGGAATGACTCTGCAATGGAGTCTTTGCCCGCAGTCTCGAATTGATGAATCTGCACAGGCATTCAGGCCAAGCTGCAAGTACCCAACATTGAGATCAACATATCCACGTTCCGCCTAGGCTGCTCTGGTACTGCCTGCGCTTCCGCGATTAACGACTCCCAGCCCGATTGCCGGCCACCGAAATGTGGTTCAATCTCTACTATTTTCTCTTTTTTTAATCCTATCTAATATCATTGAGTTATCTTTATATTTGTAACAGTATATTGTTTTAGCTGTTTATATTGTATATTTTATGGATGGTTTCAATTAAATCTCCAAATTAAAGACTCATCGTGTACTTTTAGTTCCCGTATATTGATTATACGTTACAAATTCATAATTCTTACCGAATTATCAAATGGTTTTACCGAATTATATATGAAAAATTTTGGCTGGCATACCCTAAAGCAAAATCCTACATCCGCCACTGGTCCCGTGCTATCGCCAACTAATCACTTACCAGCTTCTGCGCTACAAGTACGCATCACCGATCGGAAATGCAAAAGGTGCTGCTCTCAACCAAATGTCCTGTGTCCCTGCTCATTCTAACTACCGTATGGTTACAACGCAACAACTTGACTGAAGCCCTTCTGTTCCTGCCACGCTTCATGGAGATGTTCATCAGGCAACCTTGCTGAACTTTTCCCTTTGACGACTCATTCTCCTCCTTATGCCATGCTCTAACTCATATACCATTTTCAATTAGATTTAGTCTTGTAACTGTAACGCACAACTAGGTTAATTCCTCTGTCCTTTCAGCTGATGCATGTGGGATTCAGGAGCGACAAGGGATTCGCTCGTAGACCTGCAAAGTTATGAAATTTTGTAAGGAAATGTTCAAGCAATTCATGGCCAATGCTATGAAAAGGGAAAAATGCAAATTTGCTACTGAACTGTTGCACAATATCAATCATTCCCGGTAAACAAGTATAGCTAGGAACTTAGGATAGGAAAAGATCACGTCCATACCAGAAATGTGACTATTATCACACCGCAATGTTATATGACCGTCAGAACATCACTGAGGACAAGCGCCCACTGTGTCCAATGTGTTCCTCCCTGCGCCAGTACGTTTCAATGGTGACGAGCAGTGCAAGTATGAGGAAAGATTTTATTTGCTGTCTCAGGGCTAAGATTCTCAGCACCAGATTAAGTATTGGAACCATTTGCATGCAACAGGGCAAATAAGAGGTTAAACTCGACAAAAATGGCCATGAGTGAAAATTACATGAGGATCTCAGGCTCTCAGCTCACCTGGCAGAAGACGGCATATGGATCTCTCAACGGCCCATCACATGATAGTTCACTTGTGCTTCGATCTATGAATGTCCCGTTGGCGAAAATGACC
The DNA here is from genome assembly GCF_019320115.1 of Miscanthus floridulus. Lineage (NCBI taxonomy): Eukaryota > Viridiplantae > Streptophyta > Magnoliopsida > Poales > Poaceae > Miscanthus > Miscanthus floridulus. The sequence goes on from NC_089591.1 coordinate 75,979,266, forward strand.
TGATTTAAGTGGGTTAGTCACTTAAGTAGTTTAGTTTGATAGAAAAACAAGCAAAGTATGCAGTTTAACAGTGGAGCATGTAATATTTAGAACACGTGTATATTTCATCAGAAAATAGGTTCATGAAATAAACTATTTATACATTGTAACAAAAACAACAGCATGAAGTGTAAGAGTGATGCCATGATGGAAGGTACAAACATACCTCTGAAGCATAGCCAGGGGTTTCCCCAGCAGTTGGTTTGATGAAAGATCCTACTGGACAAGTTTGTTGCACTACTTCACAGAATGCTATGAGTCTTTCCCTGCTACCAAGCTCCACTGCCTGCAATTTTATTTTTTGAAGTTCTCATCATCTGTTCATTGGCCTTAAAAAAATTTAACACACGCTATCGCTAAGATGTGCAGTATGAAATATTGTAAAGAGGGTTGGCCTTCTGTCTGAGATTGGATTCATAAATAGAATATTCCTTCAGTCTGTATTATCATGTTTTCATCCATTTATCTTTATTTTACGGTCAGTTTTCCCAGCATTGTCTATGTGTTACACATTACAACTACCTGGTCCTTTTTTAAAAACAAAAAAAAGGAAGAAAAAGCTTCAGACCTACAATGTCATGCTTGTCTTTATATACATGTACTAGCTAGTTATCTAAGGCAAGATTTAACCTGCACAATGTCATGGCGAGGAACCCTCGGAAGTGGTTGAACTCTGTACCCCTTGGCTGACATGACTTCTGCAATTAGCAAACCTCCCTGTGGATCATATTATATCATCAATTGCATGCATTGTATCTCCAACCATTTGCAATTAGCAAACCTACTTTTACTGCTTCTCCAACCGTTTGTGGAGCAAGAAACAAGCCTTGAAACAATGACCGCATAACATGGCCAGGTGTTGACCCAAATTCCACCCCAAGGCCAGGTGCAGATAAACGAGCTGCAGCTGCTTCCACTAAATGTTTCTTCCCAGCAACATAACCACCACAAGGCGCAATAGTTCCACCTGGATTCTTTATCAAACTGCCAGCAATCAAGTCTGCTCCCTGTCATGAAAACACACAATGAAATAGAGACCGCTTCAAGAGTGTGGTTCTTCACTAGTTTTACAGCTTTTTCATTCTTTGCTCTTTTCATCGATGATGTACAGAACTACAGATGCAACGCCAAGCACACGAGGACATTCAGTAGTTCTTCACTAGTTTTACAGCTTTTTCATTCTTTGCTCTTTTCATTACCTTGCAAATATTCAGACTTTGCTATCTGCTGAATGAAAAGGCAGCGCACCTGCCAGTTCTGTTCAAAAAAAAGTGTGGTTAATCATGGACATACCACCATTGCAGGTTCTGATGTCTCAACAAATTCACCATAGCAATTGTCAACCATCACCATGCAGTTTGGATTTTGCATCTGCAATGAGATAAAAATAAAAATAAAAATAAAAATAAAATAAAAATAAAAATAAACCCTTATCAGCACATAGAAAAGCTGCTACAGATAGAGAACGTTGCTAGTCACAAAACACAACAATCTTGCCTTGATCAAATCTATAGCTCTGTGAATATTTGCTACGCTTAAGCTCTTGCGCCACGAATATCCACAAGATCTCTGTATGAAGGCACATCCAGTTTCCGGCCTGATGGAGCAAGCAAGAGCATCCCAATCAAGGCCACCATCTGCTGCAAGCTATAACTGAAACCTCATCAGTAATCATCCACACTTCCACAGGCCACAGCTCCACCACAGCACAAGGCAACACACACTAGGGCCTTGTTTAGTTTGCAAAATTTTTGGCGAAATGGTACTGTAGCACTTTCGTTGTTATTTGGCAATTAGTGTCCAATCATATTCTAATTAGGCTTAAAAGATTCGTCTCGTGAATTTCGTCTAAACTGTATAATTAGTTTTATTTTTTATTTATATTTAATGCTTCATGCATGCGTCTAAAGATTCGATGTGACGAGAAATCTTAAAATTTTTGTAAAATGAAGTGGAACTAAACGGTACGTAGGCACTACTGGGTTGTGAAGGGAGAAATTGACGCACCGGAACTTCTGGGTACGCCACCCCGAAATCCTTGAGTGACCCTACATTGGCCGACCCCCTGATCACAATCACCTCCTCTAAGGGCATGTTTAGATGACAATTTTTTTTGCAAATGCAGTAGCATTTTTTGTTGTTATTTAGTAATTAGTGTCCAATTATAGTCTAATTAGGCTTAAAAGATTTGTCTCGTGAATTTCGTCTAAACTATGTAATTAGTTTTATTTTTTATTTATATTTAATGCTTCATGCATGCATCAAAGATTCGATGTGACGAGAAATTTTAAAAAAATTTGCAAAATTTTCTAAAACTAAACCGGAACTAAGGTGTCGTACGGAGGCCCAGCGACCGCCAGGAGCTGCAGGAATCCAACATCCGTCAGTCTGAAATGTCAATCAGAAGCAGTGCCAAGACCTGTTCATTCAGTTCATCCTGTTCCCTACCTCATGCCCAGGCCTCAGGAGCGCAAACAGCGCACAGGCAATGGCGTGGGTACCGGAGAAAAACTGGGCATCAGTGGAACAGTGGTCAATTAGTTGATTCATCAGAGAGGAGAGGAACCCCAGTTGAAGTTGTGTGTGGAGGTGGAACCTGGGGGCGCACAATGGCAGCCTCCGCTCCAACGATGTCGGCGAAGACGGAGTCCAGCGCCTCCCGCCCGCCACCGTCGTCGTGGCTGTACCCCGTGGACCCGCCGAAATGCTGAAACAAACGCACGTGACTCCTCGTTCACCAGCGGAGTGAGCTCGGACGCGCACGCCATGGAGCTCTCCGATCCCGTATTTCCTCCTTGCCCAAGAAAACAGGGGGCGGGGGCGGATCGGAATCGGAGACGAACCGAACTTGGAGACGGTTCGGGTGGGATATAAGAAAGGGGAGGGACGCGCACGCCATGGAGCTCTCCGATCCCGTATTTCCTCCTTGCCCGAGAAAACAGCCTCACATCTCCATATCCAGAGACGCATCTCCATATCCAGAGACGAGAGAGCACCAAGCCGCCGCCGGCTTAGGGTAGGGGAGGCGTGCGCTTGTTGGTTGGTGCAGTCGCTGGTGTCGGTTCTGCATGGCGGCGGTGGAAAAGGAGGATCCGGAGCAGGTTCGCGCTGCGCAGATTCTCGTCAACCTCCGGTACAGGAAGCTCCGGAGGTGGCCGGAGTGGGTCCCGATGCAGCCGGGTGAGGCCTCCTCTTCGCCGCCCGCGACTGTGGTGGCGGCGAAGGTGCCGCCGTCGGGTGAGGCCTCTTCGGCTGGGACTGTGGCGGCGGGGTTACCGCTCCGGAGGCGGCCGGAGCGGGTCTCGATGGAGTCGGGTGAGGCCTCTTTCTCGTTGGGCGGGACTGTCGCGGCGGGGGTGCCAGAGCGGTGGCCAAAGGCTAAGAGATCGGGGTCGCGTGGCGAGACGTCCAAGGAGCTGCCGGAGCAGGGCCATGCCGCCGCCGCCCCTGCCAAGGGATCCGGCGCGCCGCAGTCCAGCGAGCAGGAAAGGTGCGCCGAGATGCCAGCGGCGCTCTGCTACGCCGCAGTGGCCGGGTCCGGCCCATCGACGACTAGCGCCGCGCCTGCGAAGGAGCCCATGAAGACGCCGAGCCCAAATACCCCGCTGGACCTGGACTACGGCGCCGGAGGGTCCGGCGCGCCGTCGAGCGCGGACGACGCGGCGCTGGCGCGGCCGCAGGCGAAGCGGAAGGGCACCGGCGCCGGGGGATCTGTCGGCGGCGATGACGACGAGGGGTGCAGCTCGCCGGCGAAGCGTGGGCCGGTGGCTCAAGAGGAGAAGCCGATGCCGATCTCGGTTGAACCAAATGTGCAAAGCGAAACACGTGCGTCCAGCGGCAAGGGCGCACCACTCCCGTTCCCGTTCGACCTCAACCTGCTTCCGTGGCCAATGGACGAGGACACCTCGGGCGTGTTTTGACGCCCGGCCACGGCTTTTGAACGACGGTAAGATTGACTTTTGAACGACGGTATCGTATGATATAAATAATTATAGTATCTGAGTTCTAGCGAGTCTTTTAAGTTATATGTTTTATATAGCATTTGTAATATGTTTCAAAGATTTAAGTTTATAGAATTGATTCGTGATTAATATATTCCATTTTTAATACATTTATAAGTCTAATTCTAGGTATTATTTCCGATGCCCCTTCATTTTAAATGGTGTTTTATCACAACCAAATCATTTAAAAATTCGTGGTCGGTAGAATCTCGTTGAATTCGCTAGGTTGACCGGTCCCACAGAACAATCGCGGCCGGACAGTCCGAGGAAACACTGAAAATGATTTTCTTGATTGTGCACCGACGATGATTGTCCCTCAAGGAGAGCAGATTAGTACTAAGGGAGACTTATAAATCCTTTTCGGGCTTACTCTCGAGCCTTGATTAGAGCGAGCTGATCGAATTGACTTCGAGTTGACTAGGGCTTCGCTTGGGTTAACGGCTCACTTCATAGGGCTTCTTTGTTAGGGTTAGAGTTGAGATATATTAAAAGGTCCTTGGAAGACAATCTCCTGGATTGAACTTTGTTCAACACAAGTAGAGAGAATAACAAAGCGTTGACTGGCCTTACTATTGCAGGTACAGAGGGGCAAGCTAGCTTCTAGGTACGAGAGACACTAGAGAACAGGAGGTAATAGCTAGGAATTTCCAAGAGGGGTTTGTACAAAATTTTAAATTTGGAATGCCTGTCGTTCGTGACAAGTGGTTTACTATGTCACCATATAAATAGGCAATCTCATCCTCTCGTGACAACTGACAAGCAACTGCCTGTTCGGTTGGCTGGTTCGTATCGTTGCTGGTTCGTAAAGAAGTATTGCTGGCTGGTTTGTATGAGAGAAAAATATTATTCTGGCTGGAAATTTACGATCGTTTACGACAAGCCACAGCCAAACAAACAGGCTGTAGTTTCATTTCATCTGCTCCGAAGCTATCGATTTCCATTCCTTCCAAGCAAAAGCTCACGCGGATTCTTCTGGTTGTGAAGTAAAGCAACTACGGTTTGTTTTTGAAGAGTTTTGTTTTCAAAAAATCATACCAATATTTTTTGAAATAAATATGGGTTCAAAAATACTAAAAACTGATTTGACCTTAGAAAATTTGTTTTGACTCAGAAAATAACGCGTGAAGTTCGGCATCCCGAGCTCATCCAAACTATGAACCTGCTCAACCATGTGCTCTGGGTGCGTGCATAAACCTATGACAATGACGATGAACGAGGAAGCAATCATGTTCATCTGGATGTTGCTGGCCAAGTTGGAGACGTCGGTTCGAGAGGTTGAGAAGTTGCACGCCGGTTGCCGCTCATGGCCCAGTGAGCCTGCGCACGTTATCGCCATTATGTCCCTCGAACTCTCGAAGAAGGCATTGCTGTTACAAAGTTTAAACCTCATGATACATATTGTTAATATGCAATCATAACTTAGATTATATTTTTATTTGGAATTTTCTCGTGCTAGTCTCGATGATTAAGCAAGACATTGTTGCCAAAAAAAACATTATTTGAGTTTGCATTGGTCTGCAAGGATTTTTCTTGGCCTACATCCTCTTTCTCATATTTGGCATAGTTCCAGACTTTAGGAGACCATAGACGATTCAGATAATTCTAAGCAAGAAAGAAAAACACAGAGCATGATTTTAGAAAAAAAAATAGTTTTCATATTTTCTGAGTAAAAACAAATATTTGGATTTTAAGTCTAAACCATATTTTAGTATTTTAAATACACATTTTTAGAAAATTATTTGGATAATGTTTTGAAAAAAATTCTACATTTTTTTGATAGAGTTTAATCGATTTCCCCATGGCTGATATGGCACTATGTCGGCTCAAACCGTTCAGGGAGTAAATCAGACGGTTTGAAAAGTTGCAAGAGCCTTAAATATTTGGTGCAAGAGCCTTAAATATTTGTCTCTTTAATTGAACGAGGTAAATTGAACCTACGCAATAGTCGAGAAGGTCATCCTAATGCCATTCTCAGTGGTAGTTTTATCAGAGTTTCATTTGTATTTAATGAGCTGCCACATAAGCAATTTTGATGATGTGGCAAGGTTTTTAATAAAAGAGAAGAAGTGAGTTTTATGTGGATGAAACTCTCTTAGCACGAATATCAACTCTCTATGAGTCATGAAATTAAATGTCTATGAAACTCTAGAATGAAACTCACCATTGAGAATGTGTTTTTCATCCATATTTCATTCTATTCTACATGACGTGACCGTCTTAGACATAACATAACGAAACTCTCCACTGAGACGGGCCTAACGATAAGACAATAGGGCTGGGCTTCTTTGTTGAGTTCACTTTTGTGGTGTTGTCCAGGCCCATAAGTCGGTATGATGTTATAGGCCCACTAGGCTTCCTTTTTATATGAGTAAAATGCATGCAGGGTCCTCAAACTTCTAGGTCATTCCTATCAACGTCCTCCAACTAAAAAAACAACTATCTAGGTCCCTGATCTATTATCGTTGCGCACCAAAAGTCTCAAACCTGTCACGCCAGCGCAAACAGCCGACGTGGCCGTGCCACAGTGGCAACTGTACACTGTGGCCATGCAAACTTTCCAAAAACCTCCTATCTTTCATGTCCTGAGCATGGCGCCCATGACCCGCTCCAGGAATAGCGCCGTGCGTGCCCTGGACACCGCTGCCGCCGTCAGGACATGCAGCGCCGCCTTTGTCGTAGAACCAGCGAGCGCGGGCGCGGGAAAAGGGCCCGAAGGCAGAGCTGGTGGTGTCGTTTGTTATCGCGGGGAGGTCTGGAGGTGGCGGAACGCGGGCTGGAGCTCGGGCTGGCCAGCAATTGCGACCACAGCGAGAATGAGCAAGGCACAGGAAGGGAGGGCATGCGGCTGCGGCAGACGGGGTGCTTTGGAACCTCGTCGCGTTCCCCGATCTTCTCCTGGCGTTCCGTGACGAGGGCACGCTGCCGCTGCTCTTGAACGCATCGAGCTGCTGCCGGAAGGTGTTGCACGATGGGGAGGCCAGACTGCACCAGGCTCGGCGCAAATACAGCACCGTCTACATCTGGTCGCAGTCTCGCAAACGCATAGTCTCACAAACGCACAGGCTCTGCCTCCGCCTCGCCTCCCTCAGCGTCTCCCGCGGTGACATCGTGCTCTGCTCTCCTACCTCAACTCTCCGAGAGAATCTATTGCTGGATTTCGTCGAGGTGTCCGTGCTGCTCCCCAACGTGCCAGCCATGTACGAGATGCACTTCAGGGTGCCCATGAGGCAGCTCCAAGCTCGTCTTCGCCCGACGAGCCTGCCGCTGGTCCGGGACGTGTTGAGGCAACTCCCGCGGGGCATCGGGCGCCGCGCGTCGTCCTCGTTGAGGACCGCCATGAGAAGGAGTTCACCGCCATGAGCTGGACGACGTGGCCATACTACCTTCTAAAACAAACCCTGCCACGTACTCTTACTCACTCCCAAGTCCCTCCTCTCCATCCGGGCGGCGTCGAGGCGGGCCACGAAGGTGCCGTCGCCCTTGCAGGGCCGCAACCATGGAAGCGTGGTCAGCACCGACGTCTCCGGGCTGGTATCCGCCCGTGAGGGCCACGGTCATGGAGCAGAGCGGCAGCAGCGGGCATTGGCTATACAACCCGAAGACCGACGCCAGCGATCCTCTCGGTGTCGACGCTGCCGACGTGCACACAGCGGCGTCTCCGCCTCAACGTGCCTAGGGATAGCATATGGGCTTCTCCGACTTCCGAGTTCCGACTCCATCCCGGCGTTGAGCAAGGAGCGCAAGGGCAGGTTCCCGGGTAACTACTCGCATTGGGACTTCACGTTCCGATTCTTCCTGGAGAAACAAGGAATGACCGGGTATGCCTGGTTAGTAGCCATTGGCTCCGCCTTGGTTGAAAAGCCCGCCGCCGCCGGTACCCGGGTCACGGCGAGTACCTCAGGTACATCAGGGACTTCTGTGATGCGTTCGGGCTCATGAACGACGTCGTCAGGCTCAACACCAAGGTCCTGCACGTCGGCCTGGTGGCGCGGCGCATAGCTGACGATGGCATGATGCGCTGGACGGTAAGGTGCTCGTCGAGACATGGTGATCGACTGTGACGGCGAGGTGGTCATCGCGGAAGAGGTGTTCGACCCTGTTGTCGTGGCCTCCGGCCAGTACGCCCAGCCAAGACTCCCAACCATCAGCGGTATGGACAAGTGGACGAGGAGGCAGCTGCATTCCCACTCGTACCGCGTCCCAGACTCCTTCAGCGTCGTCGGCCTCGGAGAGAGTGACAAGGAGATCACGCTGTAGCTCCGCGAGGTGGCGAGAGAGGTGCATATCAGCGTCAAGTTCATGGACGACGCCACCGTTGTCTCCGACATGAGGAAAGCTCTGTCCAGGAACCACAACCTGCACCTGATCCAGCTAGCATCCTGGTGTCACCTGACCTGACTAATGTGATCGATCTTTGCTTTGCATTTCGCAGATCGAGTGCTTGTGTGAGGATGGGCAGGTAACGTTCGCCGATGGCTCTCATCGCGGGCACGTTCGCCATGGTTGCTGGGCGCGAGCTCACGATGTGCCACCGCCGGGCTCGAGCTCGCGATTTGCCGTGGATGCCGTGGGGCGTGCGTGCCTAGGCAGCGGCGCTCTGTCCGCCGCCGTGTCCTCGCAGCCGCCACCTCCGTGCTGCCGGCAGCAATCTCCATGATTGTGCGTGGCAAGCGAGCACGGGCTGGATGCCGCAGCCGCCAGGTGGGCGCACGAGCAAGTGCCGCCGCCAGGCGGGCGAGGGGCGAGGCGCCATGCCATGCGGACGAGGGAGCAACATATGGACGAGGAGGCAGGTTTTTTTTAGAAGATAGCATGGCCACGTCGTCGAGCTGCCACTGTGGCACCGCCACTTTGGATGCTGTGTGCGGACGTGGCAGGTTTTGGACCATTGGTGTATGACGACAATAGTTCAGGGACCCAAATAGTTGTTTTTTTAGTTTGAGGATCTAGACGGTAAGGCCGTAATAATTTAAGGACCATGATGCATTTTACTCTTTTTATATTATCGGATGGTAGCGCCGTAACGGTATATACCACTGAAACGTAGAGCGCACCAGGCGCCAAAAGGCAGGCATCCTCCACCTCCACCACCGCATCCTCCTCACCCCGGTCTCGTCTCGTCGTGCGCTTGTCCCTTTCCACCGCCCCAATCAAATGCGGAGGTCGCCTCCCTCTCCCCGTTATCATCGCCCACGTACACACCCAATTCCTCGCAACTGGGCTCCCCCGCCTCCACGACCCTCGCCAAGTCCGCCGCCTCCCATTCCTCTCCTCTCCTCTCCTCCGGTGAGTAGCCCCCTCCGTCTCTCTCTCTCTCTCTCTCTCTCTCTCTCTCTCTCTCTCTCTCTCTCTCTCTCTCTCCAACCGGAGTCCGTTCACACTGCGTTTCTGTTTAATCACGCGGCCAGCGCGCGATCCGGTTCCGTATGGGGGATGGGGCGTCTAGCGCCTTGCGACCCACTAACACTTCTCATTTAGTAACAGGCTGTGGAAATGGGGAATTTCTTAGGGCTCTTAGGCTTTGAAGGCATCGGGGAATTTGTAATTGGTCTAGGACTGACATGGAGCAGGCTGCGATTGTTGGGCGCAGTGGTCTGATAGAAACTGTGGCGTAGGGACTGGACGAGATAGTGTAGAGTGTACAGTGTAGAACCTAGAGGGGCGATGCTGCTTGTTTAATCTGAGGTGGTGGTGCTACAAAGTTATCTGGAACTTGGTTCGGATCATGCTATTTTTTTTTCTGCCTCGTTAATTAATCCATCAATTGTTCTCAGCATAGAGTGACTTCATTAGTATTTACTGTTTAGCAACCTGGATCAGTTTACTCACGATACTCTAAAGGACTTCATGAACTGTGGGTCTAATGGCTCCTCTTGAATTTGCAGTAGTCTGCCTGTGCCTATTGATTGAAGCGGAGCTGACCACACTTCATCAAGAGTTGCTTCATCATGGACACTGGCTGCCTATCATCTATGAACATTACTGGAGCTAGCCAAGCAAGACCTTTTGTGGGACAACTTCCTCAGAGATGTTTTGCGAGTACTCACCATTCGAGCTTTGCCGAGAAAAAACTTGTCTTAAGGAATAAAGGAAGGAGATCACACCGTAGACATGCTGCCTTGCAGGTTCATCTTTTTGTTTTTCACTTTTTCGATGCTTTCACTGTGTTTCTTGTGAAATCATAATTGATTGCCTTTTCTGCAGGTTGCCTGCAAGGATTTTCCAAGACCTCCACTAGAAAGCACAATAAACTATTTGGAAGCTGGGCAGCTCTCTCTTCGTTTTTTAGAAACAGCGAACGCCCCAGTAAACCGTTGCAGGTCGTGATTGCTGGTGCAGGTCTGACGGAATTCGTGATTAATGTTTTCACAGATGTTATTTTCCTTTGTCTCGTGATTGCTGGTGCAGGTCTGACGGAATTCGTGATTAATGTTTTCACAGATGTTATTTTCCTTTGTAAGTTGGGGAACTTCGAGGGAAACTCTAATTGGCTGTTAGCTTTATTAATTTGTTGTGTCACTTTTGCAGGATTGGCTGGTCTATCAACGGCGAAGTATCTGGCAGATGCTGGCCATAAACCCATATTGCTTGAGGCAAGAGATGTTTTGGGCGGAAAGGTCTGATAGATACTTGCATGACTGTTTGCCACTCTCTGATTTGCTCTCATTCACTGTTTTCATCATTTGTTCCTTTATGATTCTTTTTGTACGCATTGATAGATAGCTGCTTGGAAGGATGAAGATGGGGATTGGTACGAGACTGGGCTTCATATCTTTTGTAAGTTACAGTTCTGGTCCTCAAGGTTCTCTTCATGATGTTTGATGTTCTTGATTATTTCTATTAGAAAATGTTGCCCAGACATACACAAAATGGATCTCAGATTTGGGGTAAAGCCTAGAGGGCAGCTTGGCCACTAGGCCGCTTGGATTGAAACTGAAATTACAAGACTTGGGATACAAGATGGTCTGCCACTGCTTATATAGCAAAGTGGACAGCCACCTACTCTAGCATATTCTACTGCATAAAGTAGATACCAAACTTAGGTGCTAAGACACCTGAAACTACCTAGACAGTGAATAGTAAAAGCTGAAAGTAAGATAAGCAGCTAGGCTTAACTATCAGAAAAAATACAGTTAATATGATGGTTTCTACACATATTAACAAACTGTTACTTGTTCAAAAAAATATTAACAAACTGTTGAGGCACACCATCGCACAAACTTCTAAAGCACTCTTTTCTTGTATCTTACTTTTTAATTTTCGTTTTCCTAATGTCGCAGGAGTTTCTTTCAAGGACAATTTGTAAATATCTGTGCAAAATCATTATTGAGAAAGGGACTTTGTTAAGTTACTAGTAGTGACAAAATAGCCTGAAAAGTTTGCAGACTACTAAAACATACAGCAGCACATGTTTCAATGTCACCTAAACCATGTTGACCCATTGGACATCGTATCCATAATGCCATAGTCGAATATATGTTCTTCTGTCCACATGAGCAGTTGAGCACTGGATTGCTACTATTCCCTTACTAGCATATATGACACATTGTGTACGTGTATGTAACCATGTATTTTGGATTTTTGGTTTAAGTTGGAGCTTATCCCAACATACAGAATCTGTTTGGTGAGCTTGGAATTGAGGATCGTTTGCAGTGGAAAGAACACTCCATGATATTTGCCATGCCAAACAAGCCAGGGGAATTCAGCCGGTTTGATTTCCCAGAAACTTTGCCAGCACCTGTAAACGGTAAGATTATAAACAATTTGGAGTTAGCGCAACAGGTTCTTTCATTTTGCTAATATATGGACATCATTAGGGGGGTTTATTAGTGGCAATAATAACACTACATCATTACCGTTGAGCTTAACTCTGATAATTGATGCCATACTATGATTCACTATTGTGCTTTTAACAGGGATATGGGCCATACTGAGAAACAATGAAATGCTTACCTGGCCGGAGAAGGTGAAGTTTGCAATTGGACTTCTGCCAGCAATGGTGGGTGGTCAACCCTATGTTGAAGCTCAAGATGGCTTAACCGTTTCAGAATGGATGAAAAAGCAGGTACGATTTAAATGTGTTGATTAAACTAGTCTCTGTGTAGAAAACATTTTGCCATCTCATCAATATTAGAGAGCTTGTAGTTTGCCAGTAATTTTCCATTCTTGCCATATCTTCTGGAAGGAGCATAGTTAGATCCATAAACGGAAATGCTTCATATGCTCAAGTTCCGTTCTTATATTTTGTTGTAAACCCCTTTCTGTGCAAAGTTAGGCTGAGCAATGCAATGCTTATAGTTGCATTAACTGTTCCAGTAAAGTCCAGCGATTTTCATCCCTTTAGGTCCAGCATTGTAGCCGAAATGAAAAAAAATGCAAAGAATTTTTTTGGGTGCTAACTGATATACACATACAGTGTTCTTCAGATTTGGTTTTACTTTTGCCATTTGGAATACAGATGGTAATATATCCTTCTATTGTTTATGGTCTCATGTGGTGCCTGATACAATTATTTGATCAGCACAGGGTGTTCCTGATCGGGTGAACGATGAAGTTTTTATTGCAATGTCCAAGGCACTCAATTTCATAAATCCTGATGAGCTATCTATGCAGTGCATTTTGATTGCTTTGAACAGATTTCTTCAGGTATAGCTGCTGTTGCTTTATTTAATTGTGTAATATATTACTTGCCTGTTCGGTTTGGAGAAATAGCCTACATATGTCGATTCTTATTTTCTTGTCTATGTTCTTGTTTTTACTTGAGAAAATGCTAATATGTACCTGCAACGTTAAGATACCTTGTGAGTCTTTGAAAAGATTACTTTGTGTAAATGCGCAGGAGAAGCATGGTTCCAAAATGGCATTCTTGGATGGTAGTCCACCTGAAAGGCTATGCATGCCTATTGTTGATCACATTCGGTCTAGGGGCGGAGTGGTCCGCTTGAATTCTCGTATTAAGAAGATAGAGCTGAATCCTGATGGAACTGTAAAACACTTCGCACTTAGCGATGGAACTCAAATAACTGGAGATGCTTATGTTTGTGCAACACCAGGTGTGATTTGTTTCCAATAAAGAATAAACCTTGTTTCCTGTGCAGCTATTCAATTTAACTGACTAGTCTTTGTATTTAGTTGATATCTTCAAGCTTCTTGTACCTCAAGAGTGGAGTGAAATTACTTACTTCAAGAAGCTGGAGAAGTTGGTGGGAGTTCCTGTTATCAATGTTCATATATGGTTAGTTGATTGAAATATTTGGTTCTGAATTGGAAATGACTTGATTCCCTTGTCTGGTTATGCTTGTTCCTCAAGACATTCCTGAAGCTTTGCTGAGAATTTCTGTTGTTTTGAATACCTCAGGTTTGACAGAAAACTGAAAAACACATATGACCATCTTCTTTTCAGCAGGTATCTCTCCTAGCTGTAGTTCATGCATTTTTTGTGCAGTAAATCTTGATTATGATTATTTATCAAGATATTTATGTGCTATTCTGGTTGCACTGTCGTTCATGTTTGAGTGTCCATGTTCGGTATTAAATACTGTATGCCTTGTTTGTTTTCTTTTCAGGAGTTCACTTTTAAGTGTCTATGCAGACATGTCAGTAACCTGCAAGGTACTAACTTGAGGAGCTTATCATCATTCGATAATCACTAGCATGCTATATCGTCATTGTTTCTAGGGCCTCAGGGAACATGTGTCATCCACCTGAATTTTACTTTATTAACTACAATGAAAGGTCCTATGGCTTATGTGATTTAGAAGGAATTCATTATTAAGTGGAAATATAAATATCTTGCGCGTTATGAATTTTAGTCATGTGCGCACATAGATGTATTAAGGTGAACATGTCTGTATGAATCACGATATGTTTGGTAGCAAATGACATGGATGCACACTCACCTGTTTCTTTCCTTCTGTTTTTCTAATTCTTTACAGGAATACTATGATCCAAACCGTTCAATGCTGGAGTTGGTCTTTGCTCCTGCTGACGAATGGATTGGTCGAAGTGACACTGAAATCATCGATGCAACTATGGAAGAGCTAGCCAAGTTATTTCCTGATGAAATTGATGCCGATCAGAATAAAGCAAAGATTCTTAAGTATCATGTTGTGAAGACACCGAGGTGAGGATATTTGCCAAAGACCCTTCCTGATAGATAATCATAAATAGCTCAAGCTCTGATAGTTTTATGTGTTGTTTCCTTGTGTTCGTATTCTGGCTTGCTTTGACAGATCGGTTTACAAAACTGTCCCAAACTGTGAGCCTTGCCGACCTCTCCAAAGGTCACCGATCGAAGGTTTCTATCTGGCTGGTGATTACACAAAGCAGAAATACTTGGCTTCCATGGAAGGTGCAGTTTTATCCGGGAAGCTTTGCGCCCAGTCTATAGTGCAGGTAAATACTCACCATGGTCCTGGTTGTACATAAAAGCATCAGTTTGCTGTGTTGTTGAATTCATTTCAGTATGATACATGTTTTGCGTCTAATGAATTAACATTTACTGCTTTCAGGATTATAGCAGGCTCGCTCTCAGGAGCCAGAAAAGCCTACAATCGGAAGAAGTTCCTGTCCCATCTTAGTTGTAGTTAGTTTAGCTATCGTCATCCCCACTCGGTGCCATCTTATCGCCTATTTTGTTTTCATGGGAACCCACCAAATGGTCATGTTGGAGACACCTGTTATGGTCCTTTGACAATTCTTTAGAGTTGAATTGTGACTGTAGTTGATATCATATTCGGAAAAAATATATATGTAAAAGGACATGCATAGCAATTGTTAGACCTTTGGGAAAGCAAAAGCGATAAAGAGATCTCAGAGAGATATTGTGTTGTAGCACTTTCAGATGATGGTTCCTATCAATCGGTTAATTCATCCCACATAGGAAGATTTGTCCATTGTGCTTGATGTAAGCTTGGTCAGCAAACCTTTGGTGGTCACTGCTCCCTGAACTTTATCAGGAGCTGCTGTAGCAGTCACTGAACATAGACAATCCCGAAGCTGTGTGCCGTTTATCTTGTTGGTTAGTATTAAGCACAGGGAGGTGCGGAATGGACTTTGGCCGTCAAGATATTTTTCCTCCCATTCCCAGCGTCTCAATAATTGTTCTTTTGAACCCAGATATTATCACTGGTCACATTTCTCTTATCTGTTTGTACTGGACTATACTATGGCTCCGTTCGGCTTACCTTATGATCCGTACTATTCAGCTTGTTTTTTCAGTCAAAAAAAGTGTTTTTCTCTCACAACAATTCAGTCAGAACAGTGTTGTTCAGCCAATTCAGTCAAGTTTTAGCAAGCCGAACGGGGTCTATATAGGAGTGTTTATTATCTGGCAACTGGCATCCAGCAAGCTGGATGTGTGCCTCTGATGTTACAGCCCTGTTTGGTTCCCCGATGCCGCATCGGCGCGGCTCGGAGGCCGTGTTTTGGGAATCGCAGGATCTAGAGCCTGTTCGCTTAGTCTTATAAGCCGTATTTTTTCAGTCAGTGAACAAATTTTTTTCTCACATCAAACCAGCGATAGTACTTTTAGTCATAGCTTATCAGTCAAACGAGCCCAAACAAACAGAGCGCTAATAAGGCGCTAGTTCATTTCATCGGACTCCACGCCACGGGCGACTGCAAGTCGCGCGGCCGTCGTGGGGTGTTCTGCAGGTTTATCCTGGTTATCTCGCTCAATCGGGCCTTGTTTAGATGTCATCTAAAAGTTTTTTCACTCTCTCTCCATCACATCAATTTTTAGCCGCTTGCATGGAGTATTAAATGTAGGTAAAAAAATAACTAATTACACAGTTTTGTTGGAAATCACGAGATGAATCTTTTGAGCCTAGTTGGTCCACGATTGGACAATATTTACCAAATAAGACGAAAGTTGTACTATTCATCAGGTTTACTTTTTTTTTTTTGCAAAGTGAACGAGGCCTCAGTACGCGAACGCAGAAAAACGTGAAACCAGACAGCACCTACATCTACCTGAATGAAGTGGTGTAACTGGACCAAGAAAGCATCAGAACAATATACCTTTTCTTGTTTTTTTAAAGGCAAAAACAGTAGGGGAGATCTCCAGAGCACTTCATTTTATAAATTTTACAAAGTTACAAAGGAGGGACTTACAAAAGTCTTTAACTGTATGCATCTAGCCAAAAACAAAAAGATCTTTCTTGTCCGAACGTCCAGACGAACGTGCGCGTCCGAACACGCCCGTCACTCTCCGCGCCGAGCTGACACACCAGAGCCGAGATGAACGGCTGAGGACAAGCACGCCGGCGCGCCCCGACCTGCAGCACCCCTGTCCGTTCGCGGAAACGGAAAGTGAGCCCAGATGCTACTTGCATGGGCCGAGCAGCAGCATGGGCCCAACCTTACTCCAGGCCGACCTGCTTTAGCAACCGTGCCTGGTACAGTACTAGTTGCTTAAGGCCCAGCTTTTTTCCCGTGCCTAGCAAAATAAATAAATAAATAAATAAAATAGTAGTGCTTATTGCAGTGCAGGGGCAAAGCTGTAGTGTCAGTAGGGGGTGCAAAGGCACCCCAAAAATTCAAAAAATAGTTACAGTGATCAAATTTTCATCATATATGTACCCCCATGGCATAATTCTATGTACCCAAAATCAGTTATAGTGATCAAATTTTCTTTTTTTTTCTCGAATACGCACGAGTGTGCATATCATTGTATTAAAAGAAAGAGTTTATAGTACAAGAGTTGCATTCCCGGCCGTTAGTTAGTTTCCTGCGGACGCTACATTATGGAAAAAACAACCACCGTAATCCATGTCTATCCTGACAAGGACCTAGCCCTGCGCTAGCGCACGTAGCCCGCTTGCTCCGTCCTGAATCCATCGGTCGGCTTCGTTCTTGATGATGTGCAGTAGGTCGCCGACGGACGATGTCGATTCCCGGAAACATCTTGCGTTCCGTTCCTTCCATAGTTGCCAGGAGACGAGGGCGAAGAGGGAGTCCATACCGTTTCGCCGATCGCCGGTGCACACTGACCGCAATCGGCGCCACCAGGAGAGCGTCGTTTGGGAGACTGGTGGAACTTGTTGCCCAAGCGCTTGCAGGACATAGTACCATACCTCACGGGTGAACGGGCATACTGCAATGACAGGAGGTCGAGCTTGGTTTCTTGAAGGCATACTATGGATGGCCTTATATCATCAATCAGCGTACGTACTGCATCCCGCCTTGCTCGCGCGTTAAGGCCGCGCACATTCCATGACAATACAGTTGTGTTATCCATAGCAGCAGGACAACCGGTTGTTGTGGGGCCTAAGTTTTAGGCCACCGCGGCGAGTGGCCGGCGAGTCGTCTTGCCGGCGCGTGTTTTGTTTGCCTGGAAGAGGTTGTCCAAGGCCTCGACCTCCTGATCCGTCATTTCCCTGTTGAAGAAGGCATCGTAGTCGCGCCTTTGCCCAGAGGATGGTTGGGCGCTGGGGTGCGTGAAGCCCAACCTCTTCATGGCGATCACTTCTCCCCTCTTGGACACCGGTATGTGTCCCAACTGTTGCGCCGCGATGCGACGGCTTCGTGTCGGAATGGGTGCCTTCTTTGCCGGCGGCCTCTGCTTTGGCGGCGATTTGATGAGAGGTGTAGGCCGCTTCTTTTGGACGTCATTCGCGAACTTGGCTAGGCGACGGGCCGCCTCCGAAGCGGTCGGCGTTGGGTCCCCGCCTGGCGTGGTGGCCTGGTTATCGAACGCCACTGCCGGGTCCGTGGGCGTCCCCGTAGGCATGCTGGAGATTTGCGTCTTCACCATATATGTACCATATGGCATAATTCTATGCACCCATAAGACAAGTGCACTCCCTGGATTTCCTCTAGCTTCACCAGTGTTGCAGTGGGGTGCACTAGACTGGAGCACCATTCAGGCGTGTCCAGTGTCGAGTGCTGACTAGTCGGCGGGAGTCTGGCCTGGCGAGGTGATCGGTGAAGCAACGTCAGCAACCGCAGAAGCCAAGCACGGCCGACACACGGCCTGCCACCTGCACCGGCACCGAAACTTCCGACATGGGTCGAAACTTTCAATCATGGAACATTTTTGAGGGTGTAACATTGGACATTCTATATATTTTTTTATCATCTCAACGAGAAAAATGCAATGATGAAATCCATTTAACATTTTGACAACTTCATAAAATTAACAAAAAAATTAACGAATAGCAGGGGTTTTTAGAGCTCTACTAGAAAAAAAGGACAATTTTGGTTATCAACACAACTCCTTCCAAATCCTTGCAACTCCCTGTTGAGCACATGGTTATCATCATCTCCACCATGTTTCTAGCCTTGCTCAAGTCCATCTTAGATCATCACATTTACCCATCAGGCCAATAGGTTTCGGCTCAATTGACCAATTTTAGACTTTAAGATTGACCATGTAACTATTGATCCTACTTTTAGGAGACAATTCTTTGTGTGCCATTAAAAAAGATCGTAATATCTTGTGTGCCTTTAAAAAAGTTCAGCGGTCTTCAGCGCCATTGCTCCAACTTTTTCGTGCCCTCCATGCCACTTCCGTCAGTTTGGGCTTTAACACCGTTAAACTGCAGATGTGCAAAGACGAAAATGCCCTTAAGTGTAAATATGTCATTAATTTTTTTTGAGCATCTTAACGACTTCAAATGAAAAAACTCAAACTAGAAGTTGTAGATGTCGTCGACATCTATAATTTTCACATAAAAATTATTTCATTTACGATTCCACAAAATATGATTTGATATGATTAATATATCTTAGAAAAATCATATTATTTTTTTGTGAAATTAAATAAAAATAATATTTATATGAAAATTATAGATCTCGACGAGATCTACAACTTTCTAGTTTTGAGTTTTTCTATTTGAAGTCATTAAGATGCTTAAAAAAATTAATGACATATTTAGACTTAAGAGTATTTTCCGTCTTTTCATACCTGTAGTTTGACGGCGTTAGCGTCCAAACTGACGGAAGTGGCATGGAAGGCACGAAAAAGTTAGAGCAGTGATGCTGAAGACCGCTGAACTTTTTCAGAGACACAGGATATTGCGATTTTTTTAACAGGAATTCCCCCCTAAATTAGTCAATTGGGATCGCTCGGCGCCTCGGCCGCTCCCCCGTCGCGCACGTCCTGACTCGGTCCTCAGGTGATCCGGTGCGCGCGCGGTGCGTTGCGAGTTGCGACGTCCTCCCAGCTCCCGCCCGCCCGTCTCCAAGCCTCCGCCTGAGTCACGTGGTGCCGGACGCGGCCGCCAATCGGCAGGCGACACTCGCCGGCCGGCCGGCCGACCGACCGAGACCACACGATAGGTTTGTCGTAGTACACTTACAGTTCTCGCGGATTCTCGCCGTGCCCGGCCCGGCCGCACATTGGGCGCGCCGCCTGATTTGATCCATCGATCCTTGCGCAGTTGCGCTTCCCGGATCGTCCGTGGGAAGAACCGAACGCCTAGTTCATGGCGGCGGCGGCGGCGACCAGGGTGATCGGATCGAAGCCATCGGACTGCTTCCAGTTCCAGGACCCTAACACCTGGTACGTCCTACATTTCCTATCCCCAGCCATCCATGGCCACCGTCCCGTCGGCATGCAGATCGGTTGCGGATTTATTTGTTTTTTTTTTACTTTTGTTTTGTTTCTAGTTGCAGCGCCGGCATAGTTACAATTTCTTAATTGCATCCGTTGTCTTCATCATGCTATAATCTGATCAAAGTTTCCATGTAGGATCGATGATCTTGTAGTAGTAGTAGTAGTTAATTACCGATCCTAATTCCATAACCAAATTTGGATCATACAATACAAATAGGTCCTGGTTTTGTTCCTGTTTTCCGTTTTTTTCAAGTTCAGATAACACCTTTCTGAAAACCTTACAACAAAGATATTTCTGAACCACTGATCTTTGGTACCTCCCCTGTACACCTTGGAGCTCTTGCAGGACTTGCATCACGGAGCTTGCAAGCGATGTGGTTGTCCAAGTAGGAGAGATGTCCTTCCACCTCCACAAGGTATTCTCATTTCTCAACGCTAGAGGATATTTGCCCCACGGAATGAATTAAAATTCCAGGACATGAATCTATGTGATGTGATGACATGCTTTTACACTGTCAGATAACTTGCAAGTTTCGAATATGCACGTTTTTCGTATGCTGACGACGTGCAAGGTGCAACTAAATCCCATCTGCATCATTCAGATGCCGTTGATCAGCCGTAGCGGTACGCTGAAGAAGCTTGTGAACGAGTCCACCGGCGACGACGACGGCGGCGATGACAGCAAACCGTGCACCGTGCGTCTGGACGACGTCCCCGGCGGGGCGGAGGCGTTCCTGCTGGCGGCCAGGTTCTGCTACGACGTCCAGACAGAGCTGAAGGCGGGCAACGTCGTGCTGCTGCGGTGCGCGGCGGAGCACCTCGCCATGACCGAGGACTACGGCGAAGGGAACCTGGTGGAGCAGGCGGAGTCGTTCCTGTCCGAGGTGCTGGCCGGCTGGGACGACACGGTGCGCGCGCTGGACTCGTGCGACGACGACGCCGTGCTCCCTGCCGCCGAGGACCTGCTCATCTTGCCGCGGTGCATCGACTCGCTGGCGGACAAGGCCTGCGCCGACCCGACGCTCTCCGGGTGGCCGATGCTGGAGTACTTCACGGCGAAGAGCCTCGAGGAGACGGCGATCTGGAACGGCATCGGCGCCGCCGGGAGGCCGCAGTCGCCGGGCGCGGACTGGTGGTACGAGCAGGCGTCCTCATTCGGGCTGCCCGTATACAAGCGGCTCATCGCGGCGGTGCGGTCCAGGGGCATGAGCCCCGAGAACGTCGCCGGCTCGCTGATGCACTACGCCAGGTGCCACCTCTCCGGGCTCAGGCGGCGAGGAGACAACAGCGACGGCAGCAGCCGCGGCAGAGCCGGAGCGTCGGGGACCGCGGCCGTGCTCTCGGCCGGCGACCAGAGAACACTCCTGGAGGAGATTGTCGCGCTGCTCCCTGTCCAGAAGAGCGTCACCCCGACGCGGTTCCTGCTTGGTCTGCTCCGCGTCGCGACGGTCCTGCACGCCGCCGCGGCGTGCCGGGACGCGCTGGAGAGGAGGGCCGGCAACCAGCTGGAGGAGGCCGCGCTGGGGGACCTGCTGATACCCAACACCGGGTACTCCGCGGAGACCCTCTACGACGTGGACAGCTTTCAGCGGATGCTGGAGCAGTTCATGGTGACGACCCCGCCTGCGTTCGCCGCGTCGCCGGAGAGCACGGACGAGGGACAGCTGGTCGACGCTCCGCCGGCCGAGCTCATGCCAGTCAGCTCGGTGGCCAAGCTAGTCGACGGGTACCTCGCTGAGGTCGGGACGGAGGCCAACCTCAAGCCCTCCAAGTTCCACACCATCGCCGCGCTCGTCCCAGCCTACGCCCGGGCAATCGATGACGGCCTCTACCGTGCCATTGATATCTACCTCAAGGTAACAAACAGTTCACCATTGTTCTTGATCGATCTGCCTGCTGCACCTGAGCCTTGAATGAATCGACTGAATAATGATCGTGTGAATATGTGATGAAACGTACACTTGTGTGTGTGTGCGTGGCGCGATGCAGGCACACCCGTGGCTGACGGACTCGGAGCGGGAGCAGCTGTGCCGGCTGATGAACTGCCAGAAGCTGTCGCTGGAGGCGTGCACGCACGCGGCACAGAACGAGCGGCTGCCACTGCGGGTGGTGGTGCAGGTGCTCTTCTTCGAGCAGCTGCGGCTGCGCACCACGTTGGCCGGGTGGTTCTTCGTGTCGGATAACGCCGACCAGGGCTCCAGCTCCGACAACTGCGTGCTGCCGCGGAGGCCCGACGACGATCTGGACTTCGCGGCCGGGTCCGAGGTGACGACGGAAGAGGACGGCTTCGCGACGGACGAGGACGGCTTCGCGGCGGCCAGGCACGACGATCCGTCGTCGCCTGCGATGAGCGTGGCGGAGATCCACCGCCCGGGGAAGGGGAAGCCTAAGAGCGCCCTGAGCCGGCTGTTAGGGAAGCTCGGGCTCTGCGGGAGGTCGTCGTCGTCGCGGCAGCAGCAGCAGCCGCCGCCTCTGCCGGGCGCCAGCGGCAAGAGGCGCAAGTCCTTCGATTTCGGGTGTTAATAATACAAGGAAGAAAGTTTAGGCGTGCATTCGTTTAGACGTGCATTAATTATTTTTTTTGTGATGTAGCAGTAAGATTTGATGATGATATTACTCGTAGGTACAAAGCTCATTGTTAAAAAAAACTCGGCTTACGGTGGGCAGACACCCCGCAACTTTGTGCTTAAGGAAGAAGATCTTTTCACGTAGGTCGAGAAAACCCTGAATCTCGTGTCCCGCCCACAGGGAACAAAAACCCTGTGAGTGGGCCAGTTCATTAACCCGAGCTTTGAAAAACTCTGGACAGGCGAGGGGATTTTTCTAAATCCGGCAGGCGAACGAGCGCAACCGTGGAGGCTCGAACTCCGCACGCGAGAGTGCAGGCCGGACATCCTGACCAACCGGTTTGCTGAAAGTTTTTATAGAACGTTTGTAAATTTCTTATCAGGTAATGTTGAGATGCTTCCCAGGGTTCTTTCGTCCACTATGTGGGGCTGTTTGGCTGGTCTGAAACTTGACTTGTTCGGCTTCTTTTTTCAATCGGAATAATATTTTTCTCTCACAATATTTCAGCCAGAACAGTGTTTTCAGCCAATTTCAGCCAAGTTTTCAGACCAACGAACGGGACCTGTATACGAAACTGTAGGAGTAGGTTCCTACCATGAGCAAAAATATATAGAGAGAATTATCTATTTGACACTGAAACGAATCAGTCTTCTGTATTTGGCACTAAAAATTTTGAACTTCTTTATTTGGCACCACTGACCCCTTGTAGAACTGCCCATGGCTATACCTACAAATAATCCTTCAGCAATTGTACCAAAATCATTGCTTTAACTGGCCACTACAATGTCAAAAACAGCAAGTAGCTACAAGGCAAAACTTATTAGCTCTGTTTACATGAGGAAAGTTAGGCAGGGGCCCACTTTGAGACCGAGTGGCTCCTATAGTATTGTAATCTGATTTTCTCGTTCACCATCCACGCATTTTCAACATGGTCTGGGGAAAATATGCGGTTGCATAGAGTACTGAAACCGGCAAAATCCAGTCGAACAAAAGGAAGGAAAAAATGACTTGTCAAAATCATGAGAACGTGGTCGAAGAAGCACAAGCGTGAAGGAGCGCAAGTGTCAGCTCCGCAATGGCCCGCTTCCTGGCTTGCTTCACCCACTCGGTAGCTATCTCCTCTGCTTCAGTTCCATGTAACCCTTGCTCCAAGGCATCAGCTGCTGTACTCAAGTCTCCATCCACAATCAAGCTTTCTACTTTGTTTATAAGAGACTCAATGCCATCTCCAGAGTTATTGCCTTTAATCTGAAAACAAATGGAATGATTGCAACTCAGTTTAAATGCCCTGTTCGTTTGGGCTTGTTTGACTGATAAGCCATGGCTGAAAGTATTGTTGGCTGGTTTGATGTGAGAAAAAAATACTGTTCGTTGGCTGATAAGCCATGGTTGATAAGCCAAATACGACCAAGCGAACAGGATGAAAATCCAACGGATAACAACTACAGCTAGGTACTAAGACTCCAAGAGGCCCACTAGGGCCACCAGAAGTGGTGGCAGTGACACAACACAGTACCTGTCCTATAAGTAGAAATGAGATACCCTATAGATTTCAGTATTAGCATATCATTAGATGATTCTTGATCAAAAGATCCAGGAACAGCAATAACAGCAATCAGGAACATCGATATAGAACTTGCAATTGCATAATCACTTATCAAACTGGTCAAAGAAATGATTTCCTTAGCATTTACCTTGATTGAAGAAGCAACACGAGCAACAGCATGTGCCAGGATTCCACCACCACCTGCTGGTAGAAGGCTGAAATGTCTGATAGTTTCCTTCAAGGAGTTAAACTGCACGAGAAAAGATATACTAATTTAGGCATTTAGCTTTTGGGTAGCCAAACTGATGGTTTTAAACAAGCATTCATGACAAGAAGCACAGAAAAAATTGTGGTTCGCATTCTTTTTATGCTAATTGAAGTCTAGAACTGGTCAGGGCTCAAAAAACCAAAATCTATGCATTTCTTTTTCATAACAATTGCTCAATGCATAGTAAGCAACTAAGCATATTGTCATAGGGAATATTATACATTCTATTTAACTGTAAGTATTCTAAATTCCATAATCCACTCAGAATAATAAAGTATGCTGTCTTACACAGAAATAGCTTGATATTTTAGTATAGTGTCACATACTCAATAAGAGTATGAACAGGTGCCTTCATCCATTGCATCACAAAGAATGGGCATACCTTTTGCTTCAACCCCATCCGTGTATCTGATCCATAATCTAAAACATCTTCCGGGAGCGACGAAAGAGCCAATTCTAACAGTGAATCCTTGTCAATGCCTTCAACAGATTTACGCAATAGCTCCACTTCTGACCGGATTGGTGATCCACTGGATAAAGCGTGTTCCAAAGCAAGAGTGCCCTGCATGTAAATTAAGAATTTTGTCATTATGATACATGAAAAGAGAGGATAAGTTGACCATAAAGCTTTCAATAGTTAGAACTTGGAGGCAAGCACATAAGGGGATTCAAGTTAACTTACCAGAGCAAGCTTATGAACTGAATGACTCTGCCTAGCTTCTTCGGATCGTGCATAGAATGCCATACACAGTGCATCAATCTGAAATCAAAGCACAAAATAAGGTTAGAACCAAGTGCAAGCAAGCTGAAATTATGCATAACTTGTTTTTCTAGCAGCTTAAGATATAATATACTGGCACAGCAAACATATATAATCAAATTTGCTGGCCGTAATAATGATTTGCTGGATATAACATCTGGGCAGTGTTTGAGTGGTCGAGGATCTGTGTTCATCATAGACATATATTATGACATATAGAAAAAGAGTCAGAAATGCTGAACGTACATCAGTATAAATGCAGCTTATAGATGAACCAAAGGGCGTACCCAGTGCAGAGAGCTCCCACTCTGTGCGGGGTCTGGGGAAGGGTGTCAGTGGCAAGCCTTACCCTCGCTTGTGCAATGCGAGGAGACCGCGACTCGAACCCGGGACCTTCCGGTCACAGGCGGTAAGACTCTACCGCTTGCACCAGGCCTGCCCTTCTTATAGATGAACCAAAAAAAAAAAATGTTTTTAGACATCCAGTCATTGTCTGCTTCATCCTAATAGCATCACTGGCTAAGAATGGGGCGACAGGAACATTCAAAGGGAAAAGTGAGTGATAGGGAAGCAGCAAGGGCAGAAACTGCCACTACTAGTATTCAGTAGTCAGTACAATCCAAAACAGTACATAATACTCTAAATCAGGGAGTTCACAACCACATGTGCACCAAATCATTTAAGTTAGACAGGCCTCCATTTTGCAAAACAGAGGTGCAAAGCCAATTTGAGAGGCACCACAGTGCCAGTAGGCCCGACATGCATTTTAAGCTAGTTCACATCATGAAAACCTCTAATAGCCATTTAGAGTGCAACCCTAAACAAAATTGCATTAAGTCCTTACATTGAGGTTTGCTTCAGCGATCTGTTCAATCTGGGATGCTTTCTCTTTTGCAATAGCTGCAGCCAGTTCAGCTTTTGCTATCTCTTGAGCCTTCTCAACTTGTTGGCTTGTTTCTTCATCCTGTTAAATCAGTAGTACTAAGTTCAGTTACTTAATGAATTAGAATATATAGAGAAGAGAACTTAAACATCTATCGAATCTGACACACCTTCCTCTGCAGCTCATCCTGCAATTTTTGTTCAGCCTTTTCTTGCAGTTCCTTTATTGCAGCAGCATTCTTCAGTTTCTCTTTCTTTAGCTCCTGAGAACAGCAAGATAATTGAAAAACATGAAAATAGTAAATAGTTTATCAGAAATTCAATGCAAACAAAAGATTCATATATAATTTTAGCCTACATTGAATAATGTGAAGATACCATGCATATCGTACTGAGAATATTATGCACTTTTGCTTTAAACTGTGGTGTTTTTAAAAAGAAGAATTCAAAAGTATCCAGACTGCCACAGGAAAACAGAGCCTCACATGATATAGCTATACTAATTAATTTCACAAGTTATGACAACCAAAGCTTTAGTTAAAGGCACTAAAAGTAGTATTTCGTACATTTTGAAATCTAAGGAAACATATTATGGATCAAATCATGTCTACATCATACCTTGTCGAGAATTGCTGCCTCCTCTGCATACATTAGTTCCCTAGCCCTGGTGTCTTTCAGCTCCTTTTCATACTTCTCCTGAGAAAATGCAAAGCATAGCGCATAAAACAATACTATCCAATGCCTAATTTAGGGAAAGGTTTGTGTACTGCTTAAAATCCACAATAACTATGGGCATTAATATAAGTGAGGAAAATAATAGTGTAAACCACAAAGGTAAACTAGTGTTGAACCTTATATCCTCAGCAAATAAAGACCATAGATAAGCAAAAAAAAAAAAAGTAAATGAATAGCACACCTTCAACTTTCTTCTCTCTTCTGAATACATGTATGCATCTACATCTGCCTGCTTCTTTTCGGCAGCATGAATAGCCTCAATGATATCAAGTACAGTCTTACCATCTTCAGAAGTTTTTTCACGAACAACTTCATCACTTCTTTTCTCCTTAATGGTCTGGTTTTTTCAGAAAAAGAAAAGAAAAAAGGACAATCAAGTAAATAACATGGAAGAATTGTCATTTAAGTGTCATCAAGTTATTTCTAGACCTCTTTGCCCATAGAAAATCATTTATCATATTGTTATAGTCTAAAAACATTACCACATTCAACATTGAACTTACTGCATCTTTTGAAACATCAGGTTCATCTTGCAGTAAATATGTCTCAGCAAGAGATTTCTGTTCAACAGCAACAGCTCCAGTGAGATCCTACACACAAGGATCGATTCAATAATCAGAAACAACATCATCAACCATTGAGAAAGCAGGATAGTAATATAGAAGAGTTTCAACATTTGTGCTAGATGGATACTACAGATGGAGGATGCTGAAGTGATGACAAAGAAATAAAATAGTTTATAACAATGTAAAGCTAAACTGTGTGGGGGATCCCTGTGACAAAAACAAACAGCTCCAGTACGCAAATTAACAGTCCTATAAATCAAAACCAGTTCACAATCAAAATGTTGTTCAAGAGTGCCAGCTGCCTGGTCAAGTTAGGTATTCATAGACAAACATAGATGCATCAATGCAACAATAAACCGTGGGACATGCACACTATGTAGGGCCTACCTACACTGATTTATGTAAACCAAACTGCAAGAGAATTTCATTTGCAATTTTTAGGAATTTAATAAGACCAATAGGACCTGATGTAGAATCCATGTTACACTCAGAATTTGTTCAAATGCCAATTTGGAACTAGGAAACAAAGATACTATCCTCTACCGATCAACATGCAAATGTTATGATAAGAAGGCAAGCAAGGATCACAGAGGAATATATGTAATATACCTTTGGTCCATCTGGATCTGTGGGGTGATCATAAGTACTAACTGTTGTTGGGGTTGACTGTACAGGAGGAACTGTGCTGTCTATCTTATCAGTTTGCTGTTCATGAGGAACTTCACCAGATTCATTATCATCGATGGGAACTGTCTTTAGCTCAACTGCTGGAGAATCTTCAGATGGCATTTTAGTATCAGATCCATGTTCATCTGGAACTGGATGTGTCTCATGGGATAGGGTTTCTGATTTCTTTTCCTCTGCAGGAACAGGTTGATCCCCATTGGTTGGAACCTCTGGTGCCCCCACCCCGTCATTTCGAACATCCTTTGGAGTATTAGCCTCATTATTACCCTCTTCAACAATCTCAGTGTTTGGTCCTGACACGTTTTGTGTCTGGTCAACCTTCTGTTCAGAAGGAACCTTCAGATCTTCATACACATTTACAGCATCTTCCTTCTTTAAGCTAAAAGGCAATTTCTTGTCCTTAAATTGAAGATCTATATAACCAAGTTGATGTGCACCCATTGCTGCTGCACCAACCACAAGAGTTCCAAGAACAAGCTTTGAAACATTACTTCCCGACTGAGAAGGTTGTCCTTGAGGACCTGGGGCAGCATTCTGTGTAGAATTCTTTGGAGATGCCTTTGTCGAGTTGCTTCTAGATTTAAGGAATGTTGGACTCTGGACCAGATAGGTCATGTCAGTTCCACTGAAGACTGAACATATACTATCTAGACAAGCTTTATCAAAGCAGTGGGAAAAATAATTACAGCAGGATTATATTTGGTACCCTACATGGGGGAAAAAAACTGGCCATAGCATACTAAGATAAAAGAATCTCCAACCTCATTAGGATTAACCAGCAAACAACATGGCCATATGTAACACGACTCCAATCCAAGTGGGATATAGCATTCCATTGTGACATGAGCTTAAGTATCACAACTAAAATAACTCCATCCAAAGCTTACTAAACAGGAACCAATAACATTACAACAATCAGGCACAGCAGGGAACAGCTGCAAACTCTCATAGAAAATAGGTTTTCCTGATTAAATAAAGCATCTCAATAATCTGCGTGGAGATCAGTACGTCGGTCACTAATAGTACTCCATTATGACAGGAACTTATGTACTCCCTCTGTCCACGAAAGAATGCAATTATAGGATCCATGCCGGTCAAGCTAACTCAAGTTTGACTAAGTTTATAGTAAATAGTATTAGTATTTATATCTTTAAATAAATGTATTATGAAAATATATTTTATAACTAATCTAATGATACTTGTTTTGTACCATGAATGTTAGTAGTTTTTTATATAAATTTAGTCAAAGTTCACACGGTTTGACTTCTCAAAAAGCGAGAATTGCATTCTTTTGTGGACGGAGGTAGTATCTCAATATTGAATACCTGAACCAAACATGAAATGGGATTGATATTACTTTCATAACCAAAAAGTAGACATTACTATTAGCTTGAGTCCCCTCATCACCCTAAATCCTGGAACTTTCTCAGACAGGTGAACAAGGTATCAGCACACCTGTCACAACATCACAGCATTGTATTCCAAAAAATCCTTACTTATTTAATTCAATCTCAAAATGTGGAAACTCTAGAATTCCCTACCGTTACACCATATACAATTACCAGCCTTGGCAGCATTTCCAAACTAATGAAGGCAGCAGCAATCTACCTAGCTAATTCACCAATTAAAAAGTCTCCTGACTAAGCTCAAACGGAAAACCAATCTTCTAACATAACAAACAACAACGAGAACAACCAACCAACGGGAACGGAACCGCCTACCTCGCCGGAGATCGGTCTGGGGACCCTCGCGAGAGACCGCAGCGGGCGCAGATCCCACATGCACCTGCAATGGCAGGAAGAACAGAGCATTAGGCATCGAAACCCTAGGGTGTGGTGGGTTGAGACCAGAGTCAGTGCCCGTACCGGCGCAGCATGATGGGCGATGTCACTGGAGACCACCGTCCCTTGTTCTTCTCGCCGCTGGGGTGACGATGAGGAGGCGGAGGGGCAGTCGAGCGATGCGGCCCCGATCGCTCTGCACGGCCACCGCCCCGTTCCGCGCGACGGCAAGGAGGAGGCGGCGGAGGGGAGGGGAGGCGAAGGGGGAGAGCGGCGCGTCGCCGGACAGCTTCCTGAACGAACGCTTGGAGAAGAAGTTGGGGATAGTTCAAGGTTAGGCCCCTGGAATGGAATGCTAGAATTTTTAGTGATTCTTGTGTCTTTATTACATGAAAATGAACTGCTTCTTGTAAAATTTCTATAATTATTCATTGTGTTCCAACAAAATATCTAAAATAGAAGAGAATAGTAAAACGCTGCATATGAAATGGAAAGTTATAATTCTACAGTCTCAAATGCGACCTCACCGATCACACAGTACTAACAATATACCATACAAAAATTTATTAAAAAAAAAGTCTCTCATCATACATATTAGGCCTTTTTGCATTTTTAGCTATGTGACATGACAAAAATAGTTTGGAAGAATACATTAGCATTAAGCTCTTGACCATCATTGATATCCATATTTGCTAATTCTGCCATGCTGGTGTCCTTTTCATTATTTAGGTAGTTTGGTGTAGTTTTTTTTTTGCTCTACCTCGTCACTATAAAACAATGTAGCGATATTATAGCACGGCAGAGCTAGATATTGTGGCTCCACTGGCTCCTTTTTCTCGGTTCATTTTTTGTCTTAGGAGTGAAAACGGTTACTTGCTATAGTAGCGAATAGTAGCGCTACCGTGATCGGGGAGGAGACAACCCCCACCCAGCCAAAGAGCCATACCAAATAGGGTCGACATCCGCATCCAAAATATCCTCACCACTTTCAAGCATATCACTACCTTTTATATCATGTACGGCTTCTTCTCTATTTCTCTATGGTATGCATGTTGTCACCTTTGTTTTCTTCTCTCTTGATAAGCCATTTGCTGAGAACAGCCATTTATGATCAAATTGTCATATATGATTTACTTCACTCCCTAACAATGAAGAGGGCTTCGACCTCCACGACCATCAACAATCCACAAGGTGGTAAAGTGGCGAAGAGGATTTGCTTGTTCTTCATTATTAGAGTTGCTGACATTAAAACGCGTCATATATGCACCTCGATTGTAGCCCGTGGTGGCACGTGTTAGGCGTGGCACCGAAGGTAAATCCAGAGGTATTGGTTTTCATAGTCATTCAACGCTAGCATATTGAATGCTCATGCTAGGAAAGTGATGATGGATTTAGAATAAAATAAACTTGACAGATATTCTCTTATTTTAAATTGCAATAAATCCTCTTGAGTGTAATTTACATACTCCTGGCCTGGCGGCTTGGCTGGGGCCGCCTTTGCCTGGGGAAGAGCACTCGGACGGTCAGGAGCAGCGGCCACAGATCCAGCGACGGGGAGAGTGGGAACCTGCTCATGGTGGCGCCGGCGGGCTAACCTTCGCCTGGGGCAGGGCGCCGGCGGGCTAACCTTCGCCTGGGGCAGGGAGCCGTCTTGGGGGCGGATGGCAGCGGCGAGGCTCGGCCCGGGGCGCGGCACGGGGGTGGGGGCGGCCTAGGGTGGCGGCGCCTTTCACTCGAGCGAGAGAACAACGAGAGGGGGAGAGATGAGAGCGCAGGGCATAGGTCAACGAGCTCATGGGTAAAATGGTCACTGAAGGCTAAAATTTTGGCTGATTTTTTTTTAAAGTTGACTTAAAACTTAAAATAGCATTATAGCGTGTTGAACTTATTTCATAAGGACATTTCAACGAAGCCCATAAAATTAATGGCATTTAGGCGAAGCCCACCCCCTTAGCGGTAAAATTCCCATTTTCTCGTTCCTCGGTGGACCCCCTCGACATCAATTTGTCGTCGGGCTGGATGGAAGAAGACTGGGGTGGGGACGTATCCTTGCTTCTCCGCTCCGCTGCACTTGTGTTGCCAGAGAAACTCATCATCTCTGTGATGATCAACCCCATAAAAGACTACGCCGTCGAGCTTCCTTGCTTCGAGCGCACCTCCTACCTTAGTCTTGAGTTGATGGGCAGCCTCCCAATTACTTTGCCACAGTCCGGTGAGTTCACTGCGCTCAAGAGCCTTCACCTGCAATCGTGCTGCATCGACCTTGGCGCCCTGCTCCCCCTCTGCCCATGTGTGCGCATCCTGAAAAAGTACGGCTCACTGATTTGGGTGGAAGGAAACACTGTGGTAGCAAAAACACTGTTCATATAAACAGTGTCCGTGTGAGGGGGCTGGCCAGCCCAGCCAGCCAGCCCCAGCCGAACAGGCGGCTGAACGTCAGCGATCTCAGACATGCTGACACGGTGATTATTCACTCGTCGTCGCTTGAGGAGTTCAGCTTGGAGATAAATATTCATGACATATGCCGCATTGACATCGCGACCCCAGTGCTTAAGGAGGTGACACTGGAGGTCGATATTGCCAAAGGCTTCAGCTTGTCCTTCTCGGCCCCAATGGTGAAGAAACTCAGATGGGGTTGCTCTTATTCGTGCGTTACTGTTGGGTTCGGACAGATATGGCGCCTCGTGAGCATAAGGGAGCGTGAGCTAGATGAATTTCATGTCGTCTCGCTGACCATAATGAGTTCTGCTAATGTGCGTATGCTACTTTTCTAGGCTTCTCTTCCAAACTTTTATACCGAAATTATTTATGTTATTATATGCAGCCAAATGGTTTTCTCCGTGTGCTGAAAATTTCCTGTATTGATAACATTGGACACTCACTTTGTTGAATGCAGTCAAATGGTCTTCTGGATGCAGAATGGAGCATTACACAGCTGATAGCTCGTCTTCCAGTGGCTGTTTTTACTGTTTTAGAGCTGGATCTCGAAATAGAGGGGCATACTTTTGGACCAATGATGTTGTATCTGCTTCGGACTCGATCAATTATGCAAAGACTTAAGGTGGTCCTAAAACGTGACAAGGTAATCATTCGATTGTTGATCATGTACTTGTATTCTGGTTGGCTACTGAGTTTAGATAGCAATGAATTGTCCTTTAGTTACGTATTCTGGTTGTTGATCCTGTACTCCAATTTTCTTTCAGGTACGAGTGCCGTGCCCAGTAAATTGTCCTTGTGAACATCCTATCAACTGGAGAAGTGAAGATGTCTCTTTGTCTAATCTTGAAGTCGTTGAAATTGATGGCCTGCAAGGTGAAGATGATGAAGTTGATTTCCTAGAAGCCATACTCCGGTGTGCAACAGTGCTTCGGAGATTGACAATGACTATTTCTGATGACATCTCACCAAGTAACAATGGCTACGAGAAGATCTGCAGCATTATGAAGGAGTATCCTGATGTGGAATGCCATATTATGGCATCCGTTTCTGAGGGGTTCTTTATCCATGAATAGAAGAATATTTGCAAATGGCAACTGGTGACATCCTTATGCTTTCATCAGTTTTTATCTTGCTGATATGTTTTGCTGGAGATTTCTGTATGCAAGTTTTATGACTTAATAAATTTGGTGGTGATCACTGGACAGAAGGTGTCATTGCCTGTTAGTAGATCAATGATTTGTATCCAAATCAAGTATCTCTAGTTTAATGTGTCTTACAGTAACTCAGTAAGGTTCAACTCTTTTGTATTGCCTGCCAGGCAAGCTAGACAAGGAAATACGGCCTTGTCTGTAGTACTCATGTCAAGCATGGCTGCACTCTTCGCAATGTAATGTGCAAAGAGCAGTTCAATATTCCCAAATGCGAATGTTTAGCCCCATCTTTTCACCATGCCTTCGATGAAATGAAATCCAGTTTAACCTTTTTAAAAAAGAACTCTTTGTAATTCATGAACTGAATTTCAAGTCTGGTTAGCATGTGGTTTACTCGTCAAGATAGGGCAAGTTCAGTCTGTCGATGCTGTTTTGTTAGGTTTTTTTTCTATGTATAAACTATAAATGAAATACATATTACAAGCCTGAGAGCTTTCATGAAAAAGCACTTTCGTCTAGAGGAACAATTCTGCATGATTTGTTCTCAACAGGCCACCAATTTGCTTCAAATTACCTTTCATTTATAGATTCTAGTGTTGTCCTCCCACAACATTCAGAACATCCAGGTTTTAGTATTTTTTAATGCATTGCCAATAGAAAACAAGTCATCGCTTAAATTATTCTATGGATTTATGGTGGGAGGTTGGTCTATCTATCCTGGTCTATTCAAGTTCAGACTTGACCGGGTAATGATGTGAGATCTTTATCGCATTCTGTTTTGTTATCTGACGGCTACAAACGCACGCAATTAACCGTTTTGTTGAGAGTCCAGTTGCTTTGCCTTGCAGTACATCCATCCAACAAAAACGATCCTGTATTTCTCCTGCACGTTTTGGTTTCTACTACATCTTTTTTCATTGATCAAGTGTACTCAAATTGAATCGGCCACTCCCATCCCAACAGACCGTTATCTGGTTTAAGCCATCAGAAATATCGCTCGAAATTGTAGGAAAGGAAGATATACACGGTCAAATGCCATGCTTGTTCATGGAAAATATCCCACGTCGTTACCCGGTCAAGTCTGAACTTGAATAGTTCTCTGGAGGACCTCATGTCAAGTAGATGTAATCATATAAATATTTGTCAGATAAGTTCGCAACATCCAGTCAATGCATGTTCCCACAGGGCTATATATTGCTAGCAAGATCACATTTTGTTTCTTTGTTTCCTCTATATAAAATGATGCTCTTGGGGCTCGGATCATGCATACTAGAGAGATTACATTATGTTTTGCGTTAGATAAGACCATCCCAAATGCAGGGGTAACACAGTACCATCTCTGCCTTAATTCATACAGAATCTGCCCTTGGAAGTTGGAACTGCGATATGAGTTGAAGGCACTAGGAGTTTCCGAAATGGATGGTGGCTGGTGGGTAATTTGCTCTTCACACCCTTCCAAAACAAACAAAACAACAACAACAAAACCTTTAAGTCTCAAACAAATTGGGGTAGACTAGAGTTGAAACCCAGCAGAAGCAATCAAGGTTCAGGCACGTGAATAATTGTTTTTCAAACACTCCTATCTAAGGCTAAGTCTCTGGGTATATTCCATCATTTCAAGTCTCCTTTTATTGCCTCTACCCAAGTCAACTTCGGTCTTCCTGTGCCTCTCTTCATGTTACTATCCTGACTTAGGATTCCACTACGCACCGGTGCTTCTGGAGGTCTCCGTTGGACATGTCCAAGCCATCTCAACCGGTGTTGGACAAACTTTTCTTCAATTGGTGCTACCCCTAATCTATCACGTATATCATCGTTCCGAACTCGATCCCTTCTTATATGACCGCAAATCCAACGCAACATACGTATTTCCGCGACACTTATCTGTTGAACATGTCGTCTTTTCGTAGGCCAACATTCTGCGCCATACAACATAGTAGGTCTAATCGTCGTCCTATAAAACTTGACTTTTAGCTTATGTGGTACCCTTTTGTCGCGTAGGACACCAGATGCTTGACGCCACTTCATCCACCCTAATTTGATTCTATGGCTAACATCTTCATCAATATCTGATGAGGACATGACACCTATGCATATGACCATGTTTGACGCATGGTATGAAGGGGTAGGAGGCCAGCAAGGGTGTCCAAGTCAAGAAGGAGGCCCGAGGCTAATTCGGTTCGTGTCCCCGACGTGGAGGCTCAAAACAACTCAAGTTCGAGTCTGCCTCGGCCTTCAGGACCAGCCTACCTTAAACTGATCACTCAAGACGTATCCAGACTCCGTTTTCGATGATCCATATATGGTTGAAAAGCTAACTTGATAAGGAAGCCAATCCAAGTAGTCTCACGTCAAAGGACCTTCAGAATCAACAAGAATCGTTAAAACAAGTCAGTGTCCAGAATCTGCCAGGGTGCTACGACACAATCTTTTGGTCCATTGAACCGTGTATCATGTTTGGGCCCATTAGGAGGCGCTGAAAGCTCTAATTTGGTTTTGGTGAATTGATGAAACCCTAAGTGCTAATCTAGTTTATCAAAGTGATTATGAGATAGGTAGCACATTCTACGTGGTGAAGCAAATGAAGATTATGACATGATAATGGTGATGCCATGGTGATGATCAAGCGCCTGGACTTGAAAAGAAGAAAGAGAAAAATAAAAGGTTCAAGTCAAAGGTATAAATTATATGAGCCATTTTGTTTTGGTGATCGAGACACTTAGTGAGTGTGATCACATTTAGGATCGATAGCCATACTATTAAGATGGGTGAAACTCGTATCAAAATGCGGTTATCAAAGTGTCACTAGATGCTCTAACTCATTACATACACATTTAGGATCCAGTGGAGTACTAACACCCTTGAAAATGTTTACGAAAATATGCTAACGCATGTGCACAAGGTGATACACTTGGTGATTGGCACATTTGAGCAAGGGTTAGGAACTTCACCGGTGGAGTGTCCGTCCGTAGAGTGCGAACAGTCCCACGGTGCCACCGACGCCCTATACAGAAAGATGGAGGTCACTGTAAGTGACCGAACGCTGGTCTCGGAAGGACCGGTGTGTCCGGTCAGTAGAAGCAGCGAAGACGCTGGTGTCGGTCTCTGACCGGACGCTGGGTCACTTAGTGACCGGATGCTGGAGGGCTGCGTCTGGTCCCACTGACATGACAGTGCACAGAGGAGACGCCGAGTGACCAGACGCTGGGTGAGTCCGGTCGAGCATGACTGGACGTGTCCGATCGTGATTTCTCGTTTCTGGATGCTTACTGGAAACGATCGGACGCTGAGGTCCAGCGTCCGGTCACTTCGCAGCAGCGCGTCCAGTCATCACTTGCTCGTTGAGATCGGGCGAATAACATTTGAAGCCGATGACACGTGGCATGCATCGCACGACCGGACGCTGGGGTCCTACGTTCAGTCGATCTGACGGAAGCATCCAGTCACCCCGAGTAGTGCCTAGTGAAGGGGTACAATTGCTCCATTTCATGGGGGCTTCTATTTAAGCCCTATGACCGGCTCAAGCTCACTCTCTTAGCCATTTGCATTGACATAGCAACCTTGTGAGCTTAGTCAAAGCCCTCCCACTCATCTCTATCATTGATTCATCATCTTTGTGAGATTAGGAGAGAATCCAAGTGCATTGCTTGAGTGATTGCATCTAGAGGCACTTGGTGTTCGTGTTTCGCTGCAGGATTCGCTTGTTACTCTTGGTGGTTGCCGCCACCTAGACGGCTTGGAGCAGCGAGGATCATCGAGCGGAGGTTGGTGATTGTCTCTGGCTCCGATCGTGATGATTGTGAGGGGTTCTTCACCTATCCCCGACGAAGAGCCAAAAGGTACTCTAGTAAATTGCTCGTGGCATGTGTGATTTCTCATCTTGTGTTGGTTGTGCGGCACCCTATTGAGGGTTTGGCGTGTGATGCCAATTAGCGCGTGAACCTCCAAGTGAGTGAATCGCCACAACAAGGACTAGCTTGCCGGTAAGCAAGTGAACCTCGGTAAAAAATTATTATATCATCATTTGATTTCAAGATGATTGGTCTTCATTGGTATTCATTCTTATGATTGACTAACTCCTTCCTCGACACAATGGTATAACCATATTGCTCACTCTCTATATTACCGCAAACTAGTTATTAAGCTCTTTAGTGTAGCTAGTTGTGAGAGCTTGTTAGTTTAGTTAGTGTGGCTCTTTAGTTAGCCTTTGAGAGCACACTAACTTAGTGTAGTGACATAGTTATTGTGTGGATAAAAACTATATATACTAGAATTGTGGTAGGTGGCTTGTATTTTTAGTAGGCTAGCGCAACACTCGCTTCGTCTCATAATTGTCTAACCGGTTTGTTAAGTGTTGTTGTAAAATTTGTTAATAGGCTATTCACCCCCCCTCTAGCTATTAGGACTTTTCAGACACATCTAGGGGGTGACGTCCAAGACTTTATAATTAGCAGTCGTCACTCTCTCTTTAGGGTTTGGGTTTTGTTTAGTTCTTAATTTCCACGTGAAACAGACATCGTTTTGCTACAACTGTGCCGCCAAGGCTGTTTGCTGTGAACCAGAGCCTCAGTTCTTGATCTTGTTCGCCTAGAGCGATTAGTCCTTTCGAATAAAGACTTAAACTCCTTGTTTTCATAAGACTCATATTTATTTGTAATTTCAGATTGCGTTCATCCCGTTCTTGCTTGTGTTCTTGATTCGCTTGTAGGAAAGTCTTTTCGGCGAGATCAATTGCGTTCGCGTGGTTGATAACCAACAGAGCAGTGGTGTAACGGTTGCGGGGTCCGAATCAGTCTTGGTTCGAAGCCTAAATTGTGAACGTCGAGTCTCCACCAATCGACGCTATCATATATTTCAGAAGATCAGGCCTAGTCTACATCAAGTGGTATCAGAGACCTTGTTACCCGTTAGGTATAACTTTGTTTTTTCCTTTAGATTGTTACTGTTTTTGCATTACATATCATCCATAAAAAGCCAAAAAAATATACACCGCCACATATTCCCTGTCCTATAGCCTCGTTGTGCCTTTGTAATTTTTTTAATTTCAGTTTGTTTTATTGAACTGTCGTCCCTCGCCGCGTCTTAGTGTTCATTGTGTTCTGATCTTATTCTTGGTCTACTGTCAAGTCTTGTCTTCCAATGTAGTGATAGTTTGTTCCTTTTCGCCAAATCTTGCATCTCTGTTGGTTGTTACATGAGAAATTGAGGAAAAAGAATAAGTCAAGTTGAGAGAGACATATAGTACAAATCTTTATCATGATCCTTATTTTCACGTTTAAAAAGGATATCTCATCTGATCTCCACGGTTGCAGCTGGTGGATTATTCTTGTGCACAGTTAGAAAGAAAGGAAAGCATTAATTAACAGTTATAGTCTCCTTTGGAAATAATATGCACACAAGATTTTCTACTGTTGGTTAGTTGTGATCCTTATTGGGCATCTCTTTGGTTTTTCCTTGCGCTAATCCAAAAGGAAAGTTCCTACCAGGGTGTCCATGCCTAGGCAGTCCTACTGCTGATATTGCTTTGCTAGCTGAGAGTTTAGATCACGCTATAGTGCAGCTTCTTGATATTTTTATTTACAATTATTTTTGCAGCACTTTTCTGAGTAAAAAAAGAAAGAGTTAAAGGCAAAGAGGTGCAAAAACCAAAAGAAGGGAAAAAAAGCCGCACCTAAAAAGAGAGAGAGAGAAAAATAAAGAAGGAAAGAAAAAGAAAGTGAAAAAAAGGTTTAGAAGTGCTTGCATCCTTTTGAGTCCTTGTGCTAAGTTGTATTGTATTGCTTGCTTGAACTAGGTCCAGGACGAGTTTAGGCCAGCGACATAGACTAGCTTGGGACTACTTTTCAATCTTGTAATTTTTGAATTAAATTATTGATATTTCTTGCTACTATATCGTGCCTGTCCAAGCTCCATTTTCTTCTAACCAAGTATAGGTTCACCTTCCAACTGATACACTTAAGCTACAACGGTATCACAGTCACGGACCGATTGCACCGCCTGTTGCTTTGGTAAGAACACTTGTAAGACCGTGGTAAGACGCTTGAGAGTTGAGTGTATTTTTTTCCTTGTCCACAACCTAAGTAGTTGATAGGGATAATACTTTTGTGTTGTCTTTTACTGTCTTCTAACAATGACAGGTTATTCGTATCCACCGACTTATGATGGTATAGGTGCTGATGAGTACATAGAGTGAGAAATTACCATAGATAACATATTTGCTACTCGCTTTATGTGTCCAAAGAAGAAGGTAAAAAATGCAGCTAGTGTTTTACGATATTCTGCTTTATCTTAGTGGGAGTCTTTAGATCCTTATGATAAACCTCAAATTTGGAATGACATGAAACTCCTTATGCGAGAAACATTTGTTAATCCACCTCCCATTTTAACTTCATATGCTGAGGTGCACTATTTAGAGGAAGCGTCTGTTGTTATTCTTCTTGCTATGACTAACCTTCTGCAGGATAATGTTGAAGGGTCGAGATGGTGACTAGAGGGGGGGTGAATAGTCTTTTCTAAAACTTAATCGCGTCGGCTAACCGATACAAATGCGGAATTTAAACTAACGGTCTAGCCAAGACTACACCCCACTATATATGTTCACTAGCACCTTGCAAAGATAACAATTATGCAACAAAGGTGCCGGGCTAGTTAGAGCTCTCTTAAACAATTCTAGGAGCAAGGTTACACAAACCTATGCCACTAGTACTTTAAGCGACAAGGGAGCTCCTACACATGCTAGTAAGCAAAAGCACAAAGCTAACTAAGCTCACTAGCAATGCTCAATAACAAGGCAACCAATGCCTAATTAGAGAGCGCAAATACTTAGTTACACAAACTAAGCAATGTGACTAATAAGGTTACTAAAACCAAATTAGCCACGCAAGGAAGCTACTTCTATGCTACACAAGCAAGAAGGTAATTAGCAAGCTACACAAGCTATCTAATTACAAGAGCAACTACACAAGCTTAATATGTATAAAAGTAATTTCAAGCTTGTGTAATGGGGATGCAAACCAATGGGAAGAACAAGGTTGACACGATGATTTTTCTCCCGATGTTCACGTGTTTGCCAACACGCTAGTCCCCGTTGTGTCGACCGCTCACTTGGTGGTTCGGCGGCTAATTAGCATCACCCGCTAAGCCCGCACGTCGGGCGCCGCAAGAACCTACCCCTTGAGTGAGGGTAGCTCAATGACACGCTTTACTAGAGTTGCTCTTCGCGACTCCCACGGGGCGAGCACAATGCCCCTCACAAGCACTTCTCCGGAGCACCGCACAAGCTTCTTGCGCGCTTCGACGGAGACCACCACCAAGCCGTCTAGGAGGTGGCAACCTCCAAGAGTAACAAGCACCACCGGCTTGCAACTCGATCACCTAGTGCCACTCGATGCAACCTCACGATGCAATCGCACTAGAATCGCTCACTCACACAATCGAATGATCACTATCAAGTATATGTGTGATGGAGGGCTCCCAAGCACTCATAAGCATGGACACTAAGTCCCTTGAGGTGCTCCACACCAGCCATGGCCGAAGGCCACTTCTATTTATAGCCCCAAAGGCTAAACTAGCCGTTACCCCTTCACTGGGCAACGGTCGGGCCGACCGGACGCTCCGGTCGAGTTGACTGGACGCTGGACCTCAGCGTCCAGTAGCCCACAGACGACCACGTGTCCCGGTTCCAACGGTCACTTGACCTGACCGGACGCAGCAGCACTCAACTGACTGGACGCTGGACCCTCAGCGTCCGGTCGTTTCCAGTAAGCTCCCGAGGATGACCGGACGCGTCCGGTCGAACGCGATCGGACGCAGCCAGCGTCCGGTCACTCTCCAGCTACTGCGTCACCGTACGCCAGCCTGACTGGACGTAGCCTTCCAGCGTCCGGTGCATTCAGATCCAGCGTCCGGTCAGTTGACCGACGCCGGCATCTTCGCGACCAACTCGTTTTCACTTCTAACTTCTTCACCCTTGCACCAATGTGCTAACCACCAAGAATTTGCATCCGGCGCAATAGAAAATAGACATTCTATTTTCCCGAAAGCGCCAACACCTGCAAACACCACCTCCTTTGTAAATGTGCCAACACCATCAAGTGTACACCAACATGTGTATGTGTGTTAGCATTTTCACAATCATTTCCCAAAGGATGTTAGCCACTCAACTTGCCACGCCACTCGATCCTAGCGACAATACAAAGTTAGATCACTCGAGTGGCACTAGATGACCGATATGCAAACAAGTTTATCCCTCTTGATAGTACGGCCATCTATCCTAAACCCGGTCATAAACTTCTCTACACACCTATGACCGGTGAAATGAAATGCCCTAGGTTATACCTTTGCCTTGCGCATTCCATTCCATCTCCTTCAATGTCGATGCAACACATGCACCAACACGATCAATAATGATATGATCCACTTCATATCATCACATGATCATATTGGTTCATCGATCTTGACTCTACTTGCTCTTCACCGTTGCCATCGTCCATCGGCGCCAAGTCTTGCTCAAGCTTCACCGCCACGCGGTCCATCACTCCAAAGCCTTCAACTTGCCCTTCACGCTTGCAACCAGTCCATCAAGCCAAGTCTTGTCTTGATCTTCTCCACCTTGATCACATGACTCAATGTCATGTCTCATGTGCATTTAAGCTCCTTCATCATCACATGTGTGAGCTTTGCAACATCTCCAAGCTATTTTTACCTTCATGGCATATGTTGCTCACATACATGTACCTGTGGACTAATCACCTATGTATCTCACATAAACACAATTAGTCCACCTAAGTTGTCACTCAATTACCAAAACCAAACAAGGACCTTTCAAATGTACATAAGCGAGAGGATGACATGGAAGAAAATGAGAAGCTCACAACCTCATGTAAATTCAGAATCATCACTTCACAATGCACCTATTACTTCTGCTGAGAACACAGGTAATGCCTATGATGCTACACTCATGGAAGGTGAGAATTATTTTAATGTACTAATTTTTTCCACAAACCATGCTATCATAGAGCAATTGTTAGTGGAACCCTCTCTTGATTTATCTTTGTCCTATGATAATTTGCTTGATGTTCCTTGTGATAAAGATGAATTGGTTGATGATGCTTCAGTTTTACATATTTTGGAACCAACCACTTGTGTTGAAAATAAACATGTTATTCATATTGCTACTAAAACTGATGAGCTCAAACTGTTGTCTTCTTTATATACTTTGGGTTACATTGAATTTGATGTTTTGTGTAACCTAGATTGTTTGGAGGAGAGTCTTTTTAAATATACCGATTTGCCTTGGTTTTCTAAACATACATATCATGTTATTGGCAAATATAGCAACAAAGGACAATATATGATACATCGAGTATACGTTCATAGTAATATGAATTCTCCTTTTGTTGTATAAGATTATGATCGTTTAGAGGACAATCCTAATAATACAAATATTTTCTCATGTTTCTCAAAGAAACAAGTTCACTTCCAAGAAGGGTAGCATTGTTGGTTGCTACATATGTCTGCTAGACCATCTATTTCTGCATTGTCTTTGGTTAGTTCTAATCTTTTGCAGGATAGTGTTGACATACATCATGTACATTCGGATCATGGAGTCTACATGTTTGCTAAAATTTTTATGCGAGATGACATGCTAGAAACTTGGAAACATGGCCACGTTCCTTCTTATAATTATTTCAGTTCCCTTTGTCTTCACAACCCCGTTCTCCTTTGTGTTGTGCAGGATCAATTTCAAGCACAATCGACGTTGAGGACGGCTTTTCGTCGAGAAGGGGAGGATGATGAGGACATGACACCCATGCATATGACCATATTTGGTGCATGGTATGGAGGGATAGGAGTCCAGCAAGGGTGTCCAAGTTAAGAAGGAAGCCTGAGGCTAATTCGGTTCGAGTCCCCGAGGTGTAGGCCCAAAGTAACTCAAGTTCGAGTCTGCCTCGGCCTTTAGGACCAGTCTACCTTAAACTGGTCACCCAGGATGTATCCGGACTCTGTCTTTGACGATCCACATATGGTTGTAAAGCTAACTTGATAAGGAAGTCAATCCAAGTGGTCTCACGTCAAAAGATCTTCAGAATCAACGGAAATCATCGAAACAAGTCAGTGTCCAGAATTTGTCAGGGTGCTGTGACACCGTCTTTTGGTCCATTGGACCGTGTATCATGTTTGGACCCATTAGGGGGCATGTCCAGGGGGTGATGTCCAAGACTCTATAATTAGCAGTTATCGCTTTACTTAGGGTTTGGGTTTTGTTTAGTTCTTGATTTCCACATAAAACAGACATCGTTTTGCTGCAACTGTGCCGCCAAGGCTGTTTGCTGTGAACCAGGGCCCCAGTTCTTGATCTTGTTCGCCTATGGCGATTAGTCCTTTCGAATAAAGACTTGAACTCTTTGTTTTCATAAGCCTCATATTTATTTATAATTTCAGATTATGTTCATCCCGTTCTTGCTTGTGTTCTCGATTCGCTTGCAGGAAAGCCTTCTCGGCGAGGTCAATCGCGTTCGCGTGGTTGATAACCAATGGAGTAGTGGTGTAATAGTTGCGGGGGTCCAAATCAGTCTTGGTTCAAAGCCTAGATCGTGAACGTCGAGTCTCCACCAATCGACGCTATCATACCTTTCGGAAGATCAGGCCTAGTCTACATCAAGATCCCCGTCTCTCTGTAGCATTGATCCTAAATATCGAAAGGTATCCTTCCTAGGCACTACTTGACCTTCCAAACTAATATCTTCCTCCTCCCGAGTAGTAGTGCCGAAGTCACATCTTATATACTCAGTTTTAGTTCTACCGAGTCTAAAACCTTTGGACTCCAAAGTCTCCTGCCATAACTTCAATTTCTGATTCACTCCTATCCAGCTTTCATCAACTAGCACTACATCATCCGCGAAAAGCATACACCAAGGGATGTCCCCTTATATGTCCCTTGTGACCTCATCTATCACTAAGGCAAACAGATAAGAGCTCAAAGCTGATCCTTGATGTAGTCTTATCCTAATCGGAAAGTCATCCGTGTCTCCATCACTTGTTCGAACACTAGTCACAACATTATTGTACATGTCCTTAATGAGCCCGACGTACTTCGTTGGAACTTTATATTTATCCAAAGCCCACCACATAACATTCCTTAGTATTTTATCATAAGCCTTCT
This sequence comes from Miscanthus floridulus, assembly GCF_019320115.1. Taxonomy (NCBI): domain Eukaryota; kingdom Viridiplantae; phylum Streptophyta; class Magnoliopsida; order Poales; family Poaceae; genus Miscanthus; species Miscanthus floridulus. The sequence goes on from NC_089591.1 coordinate 76,023,412, forward strand.
TCAAGTCAATAAAGACCATGCGTAGGTCCTTCTTCTTCTCCCTATACCGCTCCATAACTTGTCTTATTAAGAAAATGGCTTCCATGGTTGATCTTCCGGGCATGAAACCAAATTGGTTCATAGAGACCCGTGTTATTGCTCTCAAGCGATGCTCGATAACTCTCTCCCATAGCTTCATAGTATGGCTCATCAACTTAATTCTCTGATAATTAATACAACTTTAAATATCCCCTTTATTCTTGTAGATCGGTACCAATATACTTCTTCTCCACTCGTCATGCATCTCGTTCGATTGAAAAATATGGTTGAACAGCTTGGTTAGCCATATTATAGCTATGTCCCCAAGGCATCTCCACACCTCGATTGGGATACCATCCGGTCCCATCGCCTTACCTCCTTTTATCATTTTCAATGCCTCTCTGACCTCATATTCTTGGATTCTCTGCACAAAACGCCTATTGGTGTCATCAAAAGAGTCATCCAACTGAAAGGTTGCGTCCATATTCTCACCATTAAACAATTTGTCAAAATACTCTTACCATCGATGTCGGATCTCATCCTCCTTCACCAAGAGATGCTCCCTTTCATCCTTAATACACTTAACTTGGTTGAAGTCCTTTGTCTTTCTCTCACAAACCCTAGTCATCCTATAAATATCCTTCTCTCCTTCCTCTCAAATATTGATAAAGATTCTCATACGCTCTACCCTTTGCCATACTTACAGACGCAAGTCATTTTTAGCTTCATCAAAATCTTCCAACTTTTAACTACCTTTGGATACAACAACAACAAAGCCTTTAAGTCACAAACAAATTGGAATAGGCTAAAACCCAGCAGAAGCAACTAAGGTTCAGGCACGTGAATACCTTTGGATGATATTGTATTATTGTTCTCCTTGGTCATCCACTATTTTCTTCCGTTGTTAGAGAAAAGAATAAAGTTCAATCTAATCTAACCCACATCGACCATATTTGCATTTTTGGGGAAAACACGTTCTGTGGTTTTGTCTGACGGAACAAAACGGCATGGGGTTCGTTCCTCTTGTTCTTTTCCGGGGGCATGTACGGGCGTATCTGGGTGGAAAACCTGGCCCAGATCCTGACCCTGAGGCCGAGCCCACGATCAGGACCAGTGCGCCATCTTGCTCCAGGCCATTGTAATTGCAAAAACAAAATTTCTGTATTTCGTTGACTATACTACCAAAAAATATTTTCGGCTGATGTAAAAAAGCAATGCCTAGATATCAGGCCCCAGTAACTCCACCTGCATGCTCAAAATGGAGAAAAGAAAACTCACCTCACTTCCGGCCGCAAATTCGACCTACCAAACCTCCTCCATTTTCTAAAATTCGGCTCCCCCATCAAGCATATACGATGCAGCTGTACGAGAACGAAGCAGGCCTATGTGAATCTTTAATCTTCCTTTTACTCTCCTCGCTCTTTAACTCTCCTCGCATTACATGTACAGTACAACAACATATGGCAAAATGAACAGCACAAACAGTATACTCTACAGCAAGTCAGATCCTGCCTACCAGTCAACGCTAAATCGAAAACCTGTCAAAGTTTAACAGGGCTGGGCTACCAAAACTGTCACTGAGATCGGGGATGGAAGTATTGCATCCCAGGAGGTGGCTGCATGGGCCTGAAAGGCGGCACGCCAGGCGGTTGAAGGGCAAACTGCATATGAGGCGCTAGGTTCATTGGCATTTGCTGCTGAAGCATCGGTGGCGTTGGTGGCTGAGTCTGAGGCATGACAGCCATTTGAGGCTGTGGAGCTGAAGGTGAGGGCCTTCCTAGGTTCATCATCTGGGGCGGTGGAGGCGGCGGCGACGGGGCCATGGTGCTCATGTTGTAAGGCATGCCCATCATTACACCCCCAGGCTGAGGGACAAACTGCTGGGGAGGGGCCTGGTAGATATTGTACTGTGGCTGAGATGCAGAGGCTTGGCTCTGCATAGGTGCTTGTTGCACTAAGATTGCCTGGGGCTGCTGCTGAGCTGTTGTGGCAACCACTTGTGGCATTGGAACGAAAGCTGCAGCATTTGCGACGCTTGGTACCTGCGAAAGTTGGTCAGTTTTCTGCCTCTTATCTGAGCGTGTTTCAGATGAATTCTTCGCTTCTTCAGCAGCAAACTTGGAAAGTGCAGACTGCAGAATCTGCTGAGAGTTTGATGATGCTGCAATCTTGTCCGCAAGAATAGCAGCAGCTGTCTTTTGCTGCTCCTTTACTAGCCCATTGGAAAGCACCTTTCTTGGCTCTACTGAAGATGCTGATTTGGGCAGCGGAATGGTTGGCTCATTCTTGAGTTTCCGCTGCATGTTGGAGGCTTCATGAACCATTGCTTCAGCTAGCTGCCGATTGGAAAATTTAAAAACATAAGAATGACAAGTGTTCACATCCTACAGAACACTATAAGCATGTATCAACATTTCCATGGTTTGGAATGGTTGGAAAACATTACCTGTAACTGAGTGCAGACTTTCTCCAGTTCAGATTCCTGAGTAACATAAACAAATAAGATTCCATAGCTCCATCGACAAAATACAAGTAACAATGACAAGCTAATACATATTCGAAAAGACAAAATCCAAGTTGTTCTGACCTGTTCCTGCAATGCCTCCTTCAATTCAGACACAACAGCTGCTCTATTTGTCTCAACAACTTTTAGCTTTTCGATGCATTTTTTCATGTTAGCCTCCTCATCCTTTAGTTCTGTGCAAAGAACCTCACGACGAGGATCTTCGGCTGCATACAGAGGACGTCTTAAGAATGTCTACTAAGGTAGCAAAAATGCAGGACTCCACCCAGGCCGGCAACAAATATTACCTTTGCTACAGGCGCTGTCGACGTCCTTCTCCATCTTTCCAACATGACGCATAGAAGTCTTGCATTTTTCGAGGTCAGCATCCTCATCTGCTTGTTCACTGAGAACAGTATGCAATGCAGATACAATCCTCTCTGCAGTGCCTCCAATGCCTAGTCTCTGATCAAAGATGGCGATAATATTTGAGAGAATTTCACAGCAAAGTATAAGTGTTAAAAAATAGTCTAGTAGTAAGAGTAGAAAATCTTACAAGTTTCACATAACGCGAATCTCTTTTAACAATCCTTATTGATGAACTGTGAGAGCGCTTTTTGGTCATATCTAAAACAGGAAGGGGAGCTGCGCCAAGCATCACATCCTTGATGCCCCCAGCACGTGAGCCAAAAACTCTCCTTTCTTGCCATATGTCAACCTAGGACACATTTGTGCGTTACTAATAAGTTTTTGCAGCTACACGACAATATTAACAGGAGACACGTGTATCTTCAGAACAGATATGCAACAGCTGGGAACTCATGACATCGATATACAACACTCACCAGCCTAGATGCCACCTTCTTCCCACGGTCGTCACCATTCTCACTTACATTTTTAAGCGCCCCAGGGAGAACCTTCCAAAATTCTTCTACAAACTCTGTCCCGTTGCGCTTGCTGTTCTGTAAGATGTCATTAGCAAGATAAAGGAAAGGGACCTTCTGCTCCTTATCAGAGCTTTGGAACTGCTTGTCCCAAGTCTGAACAATTTGCTCTGCATTCTTTCTATGGTAAATGCACCAATGCGACAGTGCTAGTGGCCACAAAGAGCAAAAGTCAAGGCAACAACCGGATAAAAAAAATACATGTTATGGCAAAGAACTCAATCTATTTACACCAACTGAATCTCTACAACTAAAACATACTGATTGTCAACATCTACCCGGCAGAACCAAAACACTCATGCGATCCATATCCGGCAGACAAATAATCACCGCATCTCATGCGATTCATATCCGGCAGGCAAATAATCACCGCATGAAGACACTGGAAGGCAAGTAAATAAAATGGAATAAAACTCACGAAATCACCGGCAGACAAATAATCACCGTATGGAGACACTGAAAGGCAAATAAATAAAATGGAATAAAACGGAAAGAGAATTATGGGAAGAGAAAGGAATTTATTGGAATATCACCACGCAATGATCATGATCGTGATCCAAATCTCATTCGTCGTCCTTCGCGTTGCGTGTTGACAACAAACACTTTTTCCCCCAAAAATTGAATTATTGTCATGCCTCATGCGGGCTAGGATATTGTAAGTCCGAGTATACATATTTTGGCAAGGTAGAGCATGGATAAATTCAATTCGATGCCTAGCAATAAATTTTCAGCCTCTGAGGCAATTGATGTTTGTCGTAACTTTCAGACAACAAGTTCCAAGCCTAGCTTTTATTTCAGATTCATTACGATAATGAATGTGTTTCTAGACATTATCATCGTATAATACATGTGAAAAATTGAATTGATATATTCTTGATTTTGACTTGGCTAACAAACATCTCATTCAATTTATGTTGCACCCGTTGCAACGCACAGGCACTCATCTAGTAGGTTAAAAGATTTGAAGTCAAGACATATTCAGTAGGCAAAAGAAGCAAACATATCAAGAACTCAATCTATCTGCTCAGGGTGCAGAACGGGGAAATTCTCCCTGCCGGCTATTCAAAGATACATCCTTTTGAACGAACCTGACAACAATTCGATGGACGCGAGATTAAGCACGGAAAAGAGATGTATCTACAGTCTAATCGTACAGAAAACGCGAGACTAAGCGCACAAGTTGCAAATTCACACAAAACTTCCCTGGAAGCACCACAAACAGTCCAAAGTCCAAAGATTTGAACGGTGAAAAGTAGGGAAAGGATACTCTCGATGCATTGCTGCGTGTTGTTAAGCTTGGCGAGCTTGTCAGCGAGTATGTCCTCGCTGAACGCGCTGTTCATGGCCGCCCGAACAGCACGGAGTGCTCAAATCGTCGCGCAGATCTTGGGGGCGGGGGGAGGAAGAGGGACCGACGAAACCTAGATAGAAGAGCTGCTAGACGACCACGGCGGCGATGGCGGAGGCATCAGCCGCCGAAATTTAGGTGCGGATGGATCAGGGAGGCTAGGGTTTGGAGAGGTAAGAACTAAAGAAGAGGAGTGTAAGCGTGATTCAGATCGGCTGAAGCATTTTCCTTGTGTGTTCTTTTTGTTTTTTCCTTTAATTTAGATAGAGATACCTTTTAGAAAAAAAGATTAAACAACTTATTACCATTTTTATCATCAAATTATTATTATTATAAAATAAATAAATATAGACAACGGGACCCTAAGTGACATCCGGTCTTACCAGAAAAATAAGAGGTTTAGGTCACCGAATAGTAAAAGATTAATATCTCATCTCCAAGCCCATTAGATTAGGCTAATATTCGCGGCGCTCCCGCTTTTTTATACAACCATCAGCCTGTTCGTTTGGCTGTGGCTTGTTGTAAACGATCATAAATTTCCAGCCAAAACAGTATTTTTCTCTCACACAAACCAGCCAGCAATACTTCTTCACGAACCAGCAACGATACAAACCAACCAACCGAACATGCTGCATATTTAGTAGTAGCACAACACCACGATTTGCCTCACTGACGCGTTCTCTCTCCTTTAAAGGCAACACTTGTCGCTTAGTTGGAGTGCTATAGTACTGCATCACTTTCTTTCCCATGTTCATCCACAAGTTTCCCGACATGGAAACCCAAGTGCTAACGTTGTGCTACTTCTAGTTTATAACATATGATTATCGCAAACTCTAATACGCGACAGGGTTGCGCGAGCGTGTGACCCATCGCCCTCCTCGCTCTCGCCTCCTCCCTATGTCCTTCTCCTTCCTCCGCCGCCTCTCTTCCTCCCGCCTGCGCCCGCCCCACACCTGTGTCCGCACCCGCACCGGAGAGGGAGAAGAAGTCGCCTAGGGTTCCGGCGAGGAGCTCGTTGGAGATGATGATGATGAGGTAGCCGAAGAGGGAGAAGAAGCCAACTCCAACAGGCTTAGAAGGAAGAGGCCCTAGGGAGGCAGGGCGGCGGTGGTGGGGAAGGAGGCCAAGCGGTTCGGGGCCCTGGCGACGGCCGGGCCAGGTCGGGGCGAGGGCGCCATGGCTGGAGCTCGGCGTTGCCAACGAGCGTGGCCATAGCGGAGCTCCGACGAGAGGGGAGGGGCGAAGAAGGTGGCCGCGCCGCGGGCGCGTTAGGGTTCACTGGAGCTTCGCCGTGCTAGGGTCGCGCCCTAGCATGCCAGAGCTCCAGCGAACCCTAGCGAGCCGCGGTGGGGGCGAGGGCGAGAGCGAGGAGGAGGGCGGGGTCGAGGACGAGCGCAGGGAGGGAGAAACAAGACTGCGGGAGCGTGCTCGTCACGAGGAGGAGCACGGAGAAGAAGCTGTCGCGAGGAGGAAGACGAGGTGGCACACCCCCTGAGGGTGCAACGGGTCATGGGATACGCTCCCCTATGATTATAGTTAATTTCTGGATATCTTAGCTCTAGGACTATACGAGTGAGAATGGGTAAGTCTATTGTCGTCTATTGTCTACTCAAACCCTACATTCTCACGTCTAGATTTTCTCTTGAGTCACCTACAAGTAATATATCAGATAAAATATTGTAGTACGTTACCATTGATGCAAAAGTAAGGAGAAGTACGAGGCAAATTCTACTATATGATTTTTTTAAATGTGTGGTTTATGTATAGCACTAGATGATAGGGTAACATGATTATAATCCATGGTGAACACACGTGAAAAGCTGGGGTTGCGAAACAAGGGATTATTGTACGATGTTGGCGCCTATTTCCTTTCGTGTAAAGAACAAATGGCACACATCCAAGACATGCATGCAAAATATGTGCTGAAAAAGTACTTTTATAAAAAATGCATTTTTTTATAGTAATCAATCTATCTGTATCAAGAAGTCTTAAGTTATGGGCCCTCACGACCTCAATCAAGTATGCAACACTAAATCCTTACGAGATAGTACTAAATAGCAAACATTAGACTAACACTTTGACTTAGCATAAGAAGACGTGGTTTATCATGTATGAAGCTCTGCCTCTGTAAGGTGGTGTGACTTAGTGGAGAATCACTAGCCATCGAAAGTCGAGACATCCACAATGATGAGAGTAATGGAGGGTAGGTTCAAGGCGGTGGTGACCACGGATGATGACACGAAAGGTGAAGGCATGTGTTGCTCTAGTGAGAGTCAACACAACTACTGTTCACAAGAATGATGGTCGAGAACTGGATTTAGATACTTGAAATATAGCCACTAGACCCACGTGTCATTGACTCATATGGTAAGGTGTGTTAATAACTCAGTGATACGACATCCTAGATGGCAAATCTATAAACGCCCTGTTCGTTTGGGCTTGTTTGGCTGATAAGCCACGACTAAAAGTAATGTTGGCTGATTTGGTGTGAGAGAAAAATATTATTCGTTGGCTGAAAAAATACGGCTTATAAGCCAAACAAGCCCAAGCGAACAGGGCATAAAGTCCTCAAGAGGGCACTAGTAAAAACGAATATGGAGCTAGACAGTTACTCAATCCAGGTTCCTAAAAGAAGTTGCTTTGGACAACAACACGGTTTCCAAAGCATTACTTTGACTTTTTAATTTTATAAAAAGTGATATATGTATATTTTTATGAAAATATTTTTTAAAACAAATCTATTCATATGGATTTTACATTTCCAAACTCAACAACTTAAAAGTTATTCATGATTTATATTCCCAATATTTAATCCAAGTCTTGTCCAAAACAATTTTTTTTTAGAACCTGGACGGAGCAAGAGGCTAAGAGGAACACACAAGGCATGTTGTGCTTGTACTGTTGTACATCCTAAGGCTTTGTTTGGTTTGGTGGAGATTGATCCCTTGTGAAGGGGATTAACTGAACAAGCCCTAAAGGAAGATTATTGTTAACACAAACACATGAACGACACAAGTTGGCCGCTTGTTTGAGAGCTTCATGCCGGAAGATCTGATCTGATCTGAATGAGAAGCTCAAGCGTTTTTCAGCTCTACCATCCCTTTTACCTAAAAGTCTGTATGCACTTGTCTGGCTTCCAGTGGCTCCGTAAGTCATAATCACATTGCCATCATAACCATTCTATTTCAGAAAACTACCAATAATGCAATATTCAATCTTGTTCCGATCAGTTATATATCAGTTGAGATTTGAATGTATATAGTATAAACGTACAATTCACACGAAGCTGCCATCTGCCAAGATAATTCACTATTTAAGGAACGCGACCACCAGGGCTCCATCATTGATTCCATACGAGATAAAAGAGATGGCATATTCAATCTCGAGGCTTTCATCACTCAGGTTGAATTATGTTAGCGAAACATCTGTTCGACTCCACAGAAGCAAGCAACAATGACATAGAGTTCTCCCTAATTGCCTCAAACCATAAAGCGCCTACAAGCCCACACGTGCTGCTGAACGTGTGGATCCTTCTTAACTCTCTAAGGGAAAGTTCAAATGCGAGGATATGACGAAAAGCGAGCCAGAACTCAGCACATGGTAACTAAAGCCGGAGCGAAGATCTTCACTTCTTCCTCTTCTTTGGGGGCTGGAGTGAGTCTTCATCATCATCTTCCTCCTCGTTGTCCTCGTCCTGGTCGTCGTCTTCCTCATCCTCACCGCCGTCCTCCTCGTCATCCCCGTTGTCATCCCCATTGTCGTCGTCCTCGTCATCCCCATTGTCATCATCATCGTCGTCATCGTCATCGCCGCCACCACCCTCCTGGTCTTCTGGTTCTTCCTCATCTTCCTCACCGTTTTCCTCAGCATCACCTCTTTGCTTCTTCTTGTTCTCATTGCCCTTTGGGTTGTCATACCCCTCCCCTTCTGAGATGTCCTCTTCACCCTCCCCAAAGTCACCGTCCTCGTCCCCGTCGTCACCATCACCATCTTCATCGCCAGCATCAACAGGTTCAAGCTCATCACTCTTCTTTCCGCTCATCTTGAAGTCAGGCATGCCACAGATAGGACCCTGTACAATGATCAATATTCAGGTGTCAACATTCAGAACAAAGTTAAACACTCAAGAAGCAGAAATTCATATAGCACAAATGGTAATTTGGATTCACATCTTAAGGCCACGCCGCCATAGCATGCTTGAACACACATATATCAAATATGAAACAAGGTGGGAAGAAATGACACCATAGAAAGCAAACCAGATGTACCGATGCCAAGAAAAAAAAAACTTTAGTCACAGCACACGCAGCAGATTAGTAGGCTACCATGATAAACTGGACATGTCAAGAAGCAAGAACATTAACTCATTCCTCGATGTGCAACTATATTGTCCAAGACGTTCTGCAATAGTCTTCTTGGCAGAAAAGAACTGAATGCTTAGCCAGGTTTCATCGCTTGAGAGACTTTATAGATACATTTTCCATTTTTACAGGGTGGGTTCTAAATGCTAAACGGCTAAGCCTGGTAACTAAGGAGGCTATAAACATCAAAGACGACTCACAAAAAAAAAATCAAAGATGACTGTACTAAAGTACTGCAGTCTTTTAAGTTTTTCGGTAAGGTGTTGTTCTGTGCAGATGAGAGGAAATAGGATAGTTTGTTGCAGAACTTGCATGGTACTGTCAACAACTATACATGTGGAGATACAGCATCTTCCACCTCCACCAGTCGACACGGTAGCTAGATCTAATCTAAGAAAGAAAAGAGGCAATGACTTGGATCTGCTGCAACTGTTCATGCACCGGTTTTGGAGGGTAAGCTGAAGAGTACACACAGCTACCCGGGGGCCGGGGCGACATGCCTGGCAAGGGGGGCCGTATAGATGAGGGCAAGAGGCCACTGAGCATGACAATCTGGCCCCACTGGAAACTGTGTCTCTAACAGAAGACTTGGACAACTGATGGAGGAAACAACCTCGTTGAAATATCTCTATAGACTAGGGACCTTGCTGCAAAATAACTATGGACCCGGCTGGAAAATAACCGTGGACCAACTTGTCAGTCGCAACTCGCAGCGCCTGCGGGATGCAGCAAAGTGCAAACAGCAAACACGCTGACGGCGGACAGGCTTGGCGTTTAAGAAAAGCCTTTTCTCGTCCTGACGAAAGTACTCCTTCCAAACTGTGTGCAGAAAAAACCTAGATGCATATTAATTTCTCTGAGAGAGAGATCTGGACGCATAATAACACTGCTACAGTAGGCAGATCGCTGTGCAGCGTCTTATAAAGTCTAAACCATCTTGCTTAGAAGTTAAGCCACTGAAACGGGACGGCAGTTTCTCACCGTTTTCTAGATGGGTAGGAAAAAGAAAATCGCACGAGTTGTTGACGAGGGGAAAAAATATCTGAGAGATCGAGGAGGAATCTTTCGGTGTCATGGGAAGCGAATATTCGGGGGCGCGGCGCGGGGGTAGGCACGTAATTAGCAAGCAACAAGGGGGCGCTTTTCCATTTCGTTCGTATCCTGTGGCCCGGTGGGCCCCCACTCACCACCCCCTCCTCCGACGGAACTCAAATCCCGGACCCCAGCTGCAAAAACCACACCCTAAACCCGCCCACACAAATCCGCATCCGAAAAGTCCAAAACAAAGAACAATATCCCACCCACTCAACGGCCCAAAGCAAGCGGGCCTTGCACCAGTAGGATATTTTCCCTCTTTCTAAATAAAAAAACAAATTAAAAGTGCAAGCTAATCGAGGAGGTTAGAGATAATAAAGAATAAAGAACAGCCGAATCAAAACCGACTAGAACGACAAGATGATGAACAGGGACATGGCGGTGATTTTTACGGACGTTACCTCGGCTGCGGCGGTGACGGCGAGCAGCAGCTTCTCCATGACGGCAGCGTCGCCGGCGCAGGCGTGTACGGCGGCGGCGGCGGACTGCACTTGCAGGGGCGCGGTCGTCACGGTGGCCATCTGGACGGCTGCAGAGGAGGCCACGTGGGCGGGGCACAGGGAACAAGGTCCGTCAGATGGGACAGCATACCGTTGAGGAAAACTTAAACACTGGCAGCGGTTTTTACTTTCCCAAGGCCGGCCGGCCAAGGCCAAGGCCAAAGCAGGCATAGTCAGATTTCTGTGCTGTGCCCCCCTAATTTTAGCAAAAACCCAATCTTAGATTTGCTCGCAGGCAGGCAGAGCGCAAGTACAACAACTGTCAGCCAAAGAAAAGCTCTTGGGAACTTGGGGTGACCAAAAAATACTGCGGATGGAACAGAACAGAACAGAATAGAAAGAAACATGGGATGATGAGAAAGAGGGCGCAACTACTTTTTCAGTTCCTCTCTCGTGGAGAGAGAAGAAACTGCAATGTTTGGTACACATCTAGTAGTACTAGAAGTATCTGTTCTGCAAGGGAGATATTATTCCATAAACATGCATATAAAAAGGTACAGACTTTGCAGGAGAGGAAAACTAACATGAAACAGTTGATGAAACGACAGATTAGGAGGCAGCCTAGGCGTTAACAGATGCACCGGATAGGCAGGAAAGAGGGCAGGAGCAGGGAGGTTACCTTGTTGCCGAGGAACGGGGCCTGGGAGGCACAGATCTGGAGGTTTCAAGGAGGCTGCTAGTGCACAACGGGCACAACTAGGCAAACTCCATGGCTGCAACGGGAGGGAGAGGAAAGGAGACCTTTTCACTCTCTGGAGCCTGGAGGAGGCTGGAGCAGGAGGGTAGAGGCGCCGGGCAGCTCGGGCAGGAGGGGCAGGGCAGGTGGTGGGTGCAGGATTGGCCGTGCCTACTGATGGCTGGAGGAGGGCATATGCGTAAATCGCTGCTTTCCCCGGGTTTGAGGACAGATTATGTGCGCTGTGGACTTCAACGGTGCAAGGGGAAAAAAAACTGATTTGGTTAATGGAGACGAAACAGACGGCTAGCGTTAAGCGCGGATGGATGGGATTAATTAATCGGTGTTAATCTTCGACCGCGCCATCGCGTGGTTGTCCGCTGCTTTTTTGGCTTTCCAGTGGCCTCTCGCCTCAAGAGGCCACACCACCAGGCGGTTTTTCGCAACCACAAGTCAGGCTCAGTTTTTTTTTTCACACACAAAAAGAAAACAAAACACGAGTCAGTCTCACAGAGGTCAATTTTTCATCACCGCTCACGAGCCAACCGCACGTCGCTAAAACGTCATTAGCGTCGCAGGGATGACGACATTCAGATCCTGCGTAGAGGACGGGCGTGCATTGAATACCACCGCGAGTAGCAGGTGGGAACAGACTACCAGAGGACAACTGCCGTTGGAGTTAGGAGCCATCGGCAAAGAAGAGTTTAGTTCCACTCCAACTTCCAAAAAAAATTGCTACAATACCTATTACATCGAATATTTACGACCCATGCATAGAGCATTAAATATAGACGAAAAGAAAAACTAATTGCACAGTTTAGTAAAAAATTACGAGACAAACGTTTTGAGCCTAATTAATAACACTATTTGTTAAATAAAAAAGAACATGCTACAGTAGCCCCAAAATCCAAATCAGCCTTACAAGGTGAAATCTGGGGAATTCGTAAAAAAAGGTGAAATCTGGGAAAGAGGGATCTGTTTTGCGTCAGGTGTAAACCCACCTGTTTCCTCCTCAGAACCACCCATACCGGTACCGCAACAAAATCCCCAATGCCCCGTGCGGCGACAAAAACCAACGTCAGTCTCATCTCATTCGCCCCTCCCTCCCTCTAGAGTCCAGACACCAAACAACGGGAGTTTAACAGACGAAATGCCTGGAAAAGGACGCCTCAGTATAGCACCTACCTTTGCGGTGCATCACTCATCGTGTCGGCAGGAAGCTACGTAGTACGTTCGTGCCTGCTGGTGATAAAAGGTAGAAGCACTTGTGCTTGCATCAAAACCAATCAGAACGGCAGGGGAAATGGGGCCCGAAACGCGAGCGAGCAAGAGAGAGCAAGGCCATAAGCGAAGGTTAGCTTCAACAAAGCTGAGCATCAGGCTACTTGCAGGCAGGATGCTTGGTGTAAAGAAAAGCTGGGGCAGATTAGTGGGGGGCGACAGCAAATCGAGAATGGGATTCCTTTGTTCTGATGGGCTAAACAGCTTCAAGAGCAATTCATGAATTTTCGAGTACGAATCATTCGAAACAGGGGTAGTAAAAAGCTCATACCTTTCCTGTTTATCTGAGACACAGACTGTGCTGGATACATATTCATTAATAGCTCTGCTCCTTGTAGCATAATAAGCATGGCCCCCAAAGAACCAGGCCAAACCGTGCCCTTACCCATAAATAGTTCATGCAACGCAAAGCATGACCTGTAGATTCAGATTCTGAATATTTCTGAAATGCACATAATTAAGTAAACAAGGGGCAACGTTTATTACAACATCAGTCGCGGAGGGTAACATTGGCTGGATGTGGTCATCAACTCATCATTTCACAAATGACCTGATAGAGATCCACTATACTTAATTTTAATTGTGTCTGGAGAATCTAAAAATCAGACCAAATCCCCTGCGATTTTTTAGCTTAATGTTATTAATTAAGACTGCACTGAACAACTGATGAAAATCCTAAAGAATCAAAGGAACCTGGAGTATCATGTCAAACATAACTCCGAAATAAGCTCAATCAAATAGGATGCTGTATGAAAACAATGATAATCTGCGCAACAGAGACTTAAGAGATAGCATAATAAGAATGCAAACATAACATATTAGCAACCGTTAGTGAGACAGTCAAGCACACAAAAGCATAATTATGACAGTAAGAAGTACATATAAAGGAATGTTGTCTTTCAATCACAAAAAAGTGTAATTATCGAAACAACAAGAGGCAAAAACTAGAGGTGACCAAAAAAAATGAACAATTGTTCTGCAAGGTACTTTGTTGAAGTTCGGGAAAAAAAACTAGAAGTGACCAAAAAACAAATGAACAATTGTTCTGTGAGGGAAATATGGTTTGTGAAATCCCAGAAACTATCAATAGTCAATAACCATTTAGAACTGTTAGCTATCAACTGTGGCGACAGTTCCCCACAGAAGATAATTGAAAATTAGAATGGTCTACCACCTGCAAAATTTTGGCAGGCTATGGTTCTCTGCAAACATTTAGTCAGAAATTTGTTGATTATACTTTTTAACTAAAGTTGGTCAGTTTGGCACTATTGCACTACTAGTATACACTAGTTGGACGATTTTTTTTTTCCTGTCATTGCTAGTTCAGGGTTAATGTTCAATCCATGCTATTGAAAGAGATTAAGTGAATACCAAGTTTATGCTGAATCTTTTTAAGCACTGAAGCAAATAAAGAATTGCCAACAGATGCAATTTACAGCATGGTAAGGCATTTATCTAGATTGGGGAAGGGGAGAGGGAGGATGTGATAGCGAAGGGTCCAAAAGAGGGTGTCATTAGCCCTTGAATGTAATAAGAAAATTAAATAACAGAAATGTGAAACAGAAGGTGCCTAGGCTGGCCTTGGCCATCCAGCACATTAGAAGTCCAACCCAGGACTTGGGACTCCCCCTGCCACTGCTCACCAGATGCCACCCTCCGTGCACTAATTGCCTCCAAGTGTGCTTTCGACTCTAGTGGAACTAGTACAGTGTTTTAGAAATTGCGAATTGGCAAGCGATGTTGATTAATTAGTCGGTGCCAAGTGTCAACTGTATTACTTCAAATATAGCAGGCATCTATAATATCCAAAGACAGCATTGCACAACAGACCAATACAGAACAATGGGCCAGTGATATAAGATTGTCAGAAGCAATACTAATTCTGCTGATGAAATAAACACAATTACACAATACTACTACTTTCATGTCATCAGAAGAAAAGGACCGTTGCATGTACAAGGATTAAAATTTATTAATATGCATCCACCTGATGGTTTCATCTTGGCCTATTCATGATTCACACGATGATTTGACACTACAAAGGTCAGCAGCCTAGTAATCTACCAGCAGTAGTAATCTAACCTTTAGTGACCTATTGAGTCTAATAGGAACATTGCAAGAACAATCTTTTTTTCATATATTCTGAGTGTGCAAATATGAACAGTATATCATAACATAGGCAATTCATGAAAAAAAAAATCAACATAAAGTGGGATAGTTCAGAAAATGAAAGCGCTAAAGTAATTAGTAATCCAGTTATGAAATGTCAAGGCATGACCAGTGTCACAGTAAGGCTGACACAAGAAAGAGCTCCAAATGTTATGCTTCAATTTCACAAAACTTTTCAAGGTATGAACACTAATTCCCAGAGATACCATATGTCAACCATCCCTCAGAGGCTCAGACCAAACCATCTCTTGGATTATATAAACCACTTACATTCAAGTTATTTTGCGCAGCTACTGTTAAACACTGGGCAAATTTAGACATAAACTTAAAAGTGCAACAAAGCACAGAGATACCATATGTCAACCATCCCTCAGACCAAACCATCTCTTTTATGGGATTATATCAACCACTTACCATTCAAGCTATTTTGCACGGCTACTGTTAAACACTCGGGGCAAATTTAGATATAAACTTAAAAGTGCAACAGAACTTCAACACATTTAAGATCTTAAATGTCGTGGTTGCCGAACCCAACATCAAAGAAGAAATTTCCAGGTTTAAGGCAAAAGCCATAAATACCCCATAGCTCCAAACAGCACAGCAACTGCAGTTAAAATGTCTCCAATTGTGCCCACAAAACCATTTGACATGGTTGATAAGACCAGGTAACAGGCAACTAGTAAAAATACAGATATTTTGGTACATGAAACCCACTACAGATCCACAAAGTACATAATGAAGTCGCAATAGCAAAACTACATATTAGGCAATAAAACGACATAATCCTTCAAGAAAGTTCCTCCTTCAAATACTGCTACAAAGGCATCTGATTCAAATCCAGTTGTAAAATTCAACAGCAGGAAGCCTTTCGCAACATTTTGGCACCAATATAGACTTAAAAGCCATCCGAATGCAAAACCACATGAACGAACCATGACCCGCAGATGCCAAACTAAGATACAAGGAAAATAATCAGATGACTGTAAGAACAAGATCAACAAATCACAAAGAATGCATAGAGAATGAAGGAAATCGAAGCAATATAGTAAAGGTGGGTCATAAAACAATGTTGAGAGTTGATATACCTAGTACTGTCAATATCCACCCTGAAAACCAGTGCCTCCAATCTGAGCCTGGCCCTGTCCAGCTGCCCCAGCCTGATAACCAGCAGCACTGGCAGCGGCGGCGGCCGCTGCCGCTGCAGTGCTTGTCTGGGTAGCTGCTTGGCCAACCTGAAACCCAGGTGGCCCTTGAAAACCAGGAGGAGCTCCAGCTCCTTGATATGCAGCCGCTGCTGCTTGAACACCACCTGCATTTGGGAAAGCTGCACCTCCTGCTCCAAATGCCTGTGCCCCAAAACCCTGAGCTCCAAAACCCGTAAGACCAGCTGTGTGTGCCTGCTGCCCCCCTGCACCTAATGCAGCAGCAGCGAAGGCCGGATTCATAGCAGCAAGCATGGCTGGCGTCATCCCTAGTGCAGCTGGGTTCTGCATTGCTGCAATCATGGCAAGCATTGCATTGGGTTGAACAAATGCCTGTTGCTGTGCACCTAATCCAAACATAGCAGCTTGCTGTGCAAAACTCATGTCAGGAACCGCAGTAGCACCATATGCTGATGCATCATATGGGCTAATGGCGGCACTGGCAGGAGCAGTCATCTGCGCGGCAGCGGCGGCGGCGGCGGCAGCGGCCACAGATGCAGTAGTGGGATTGGAGTTAGCATTTGTATTCGTTCCAGATGAGCCCTTGGTCCTCCCATCTATGGCTTTCTGCACATTGAGCGTCTTGCCATCAAAATTCTTCATTGGCTCCTCCAAAGCACGGCGAGCACTCTCCGCAGACTTGTAAACAAACAATGCAAATCCCTTTGGTTTGCCAGTGTTCTTGTCAAAGCCCAACGGACCCTCTTCAATCTCACCAAATTGTGCAAAGTACTCATATAGGCGGTCCACGTCCACATCAGAATGCACATTACCAACAAATATCTTGCGCTGCATATTATCTGGTTGCGACGATGAGGAACCAGAAGCGTTGGTGGTGGTATTGGAGCTAGAGTTGGCATTGGTGTTGGTGTTGGAGCTAGGGTTCTGAGACTGAGAAGCTGGGGGCGCGGGACCTGAGGCAGCCAGGTGGCAGAAAGCAAGACGGCCTCCGATTTGGAGCTGGGGGCGGCTGAGGGCGCGGAGCGCAGAGCGGCGCGAGCGGAAGAGGACGAACCCGTAGCCCTTGGATCTGCCGGACTGCTTGTCAGAGATGACGCGGCAGTCCTCGAGCTCGCCGAAGCGCGAGAAGGTGGAGCGGAGGTCTTCAGCGCCGGCGCCCCAGCCGAGGCCGTGGACGAAGAGCTTCCTGCTGGCCGGGTCGGCCTCCGCGGCGCGGCGCACGGCCGCCATCGTGGCGGGGCTCGCCTCCGCCGCCGTGCGGAGCAGCGCGACGAGCTGCTCCCGCGACAGCGGCTCGAGCAGCTTGGCGATGTCCTCGGCGTCGTCCTCGTCGTCGCCGGCGCCGTCGTCCTCGTCCTCCTCGGCCGCGGTGGGCTCGGGCGGGTCGTCGGTGATGGGGAAGTAGATGGTGCCGCGGGGCTTGGGCTCCGAGGACGCCGGCTCCTGACGGTGGTTGCCGGCGGCTGCCTCGGCGGCGGCGGCGGACTCGGCGGGATCGACCTTGCGCTTCTTCGGCGCCATCGGGAAGCGAGCTAGGGTTTAGCGCAAGCTTGCGGAGGAGAGGCAGCAGGGGAGATTGGGATTTCCGGACAAGGAAAGGAGGTGGAATAAATACACCAGGCCTTGATTAACGGCGGCCTGGCGGCGCCGAAAAGCCCGTGATAATTGAGCCTTAATGTAGAAGCCCTTACTAGAGGCCCACTAGCAGCCCTAAGTTTTTTCTTCTTGCAGGCTAGCCCGGCTCATTTTGGAGAGGCCGCATAGTGAAGCGTTCGTCGCCGAATTTCGGGCCCATTAGTGCAGCCAAACTGTATCGATTTCGGAACAGCAGGCAGCAATAGCAACAGGCAGGTGCGTTCCTACAGCCACAGCGCAACCACAATTTCGTATATGTTTGTAACTAAGAACTCTCTTCGTCGCAACAGAAGAACGAGAAAAACTCAGAGTCATTTATATCATTGAATTAATCTTAAGCTCTACTAGAACAGAAACCCGTTACCGCAAAAGTCTGACCAAACTGAATGAAAATCGTGCAAGCACCTACCCCTTATGTTCCAAAATAAACACGTCTCCCGTCTTGAGGTTAAGTTTCACTAAGAATATAGAAAATAGTACCAATTATATCATTAAATAAGTTTATTATGAAAAAAATATATTTCATGCTCCATCTAATGATACTTGTTATAGAGTGTGTGTGTATATATATATATATATATATATATATATATATATATATATATATATATATATATATGATCAAATTTAAAAAAATAACTCTAAAAAACAAGATGTGTGTTCATTTTGGGACCGAGTGAGTATAGTAAAGAAAAAGGCACGAGCAAATAGCGTTGAGAACTGCTCCAGCCCTCTAGTACTATGCAAAGTCAAAACCTAAAGCATAACGATTCCACTCACTCAGTGGCGGAGCCACCGGCATACCCTACAAAACCGGGGGCAAGTAGTATATATATACTGTATAATACAGTGTATATGCTGTATTTATAAAAAAGAAAAATGAAAAAACATACCTGGACACCATCGCTCGATGACAGGAGGCCCATGGCAAGTGAACCCATACGGTATGCGCGCTCTGAGTCTCCGACTCTGTACGACCGGGTGAGTCAAGTCGGTGCCGCTCTGGCCCCTGGTGCCTGCCGGCTACCACCCTCCGCCCTGCTCTGAATTGGAGAATCGCCGTCTATTTCTCGCACATCTCATCTGCAATATTTACGGTAATTTGATCTTTGCTCTTCAGTTTTTTTTAGAAAAATATTGTTTAGCCTTTTGAATGATTGTCTAGTCACTCTGGTTGAGCGAGATATTTTTTTAAAGTTGATAAAAATGATATAGTCAAGACAGTCATGTCCCTTCGTAAGCGTCGAATAAACCAGTGAGAAAAATAGCATTTTAAGTCTCTGATACTCTTTTATGCCTATGTTTGAACTTTTTATATTGTTTTTAGTGGATAGTCTGAATCTAATCCTTAAATTTATCGAATCACATTATAAAATTTACAATTATTACTGAATTGTATATGAAATTTTTTGAGCAGCATATCCTAAGCTAAAATTTTAGATTCGCCACTACACTGACTCATGGGTTGCATCTTGCATGCATTGCTCTTTGCTCACCAGCCACAGCTACACTCTCCTTAAAGGTGCACGAACAATTCAAGGCCCGCCATGGTGACGCACACAGCGTTCTTCCTCTCCACAACTTGAGGCTTCCTGTGCCCACTCCTCTGGAGGCAATGCGCCCCATGGGGCCTGCAGTGCACACGCATGGGCACCGCTGATGGATGGCTCAAGGGGAGCCCTACCGACCCAACCCAGCCTCCCGGTGCCTGTCCAGATAAAGAAAATGTGAGGCAGACATGGCATTGCCTGCTCCATTCTCTCCATACACTGTCCAAATTATTGGCTCCAGTGGGGCATGGTATTTCTTGGTTGGATGTCCCACCAATTCGTTCTTTGCTGGAGGCCCGAGCTTCGCTCTCTTGTCCTCCCATTTTCTTTCTTTTTTCAGAAATAAAAGGCATGTACTCTCCTCTTAACGAAAAACGGGTTGACCACCCGATCGAGAGAAAAAAAGAAATAAAAGGCATGCATGCTGCTATCCCATGATCCCGTTTATTATATTCATATATATGCATCACCAATATGTTTGCAGCTTCAGAAAAGAAAAGAAGAGGGTGCAGGGCGCAGTGGGTTACTGGCGCTGCACAGTGTGCTTGCTGACAGCAGATACGTATGGTATCAAAAAGAAAAGGTCGTTTGATTATTATCTGGTTGTTGTTCATCATGTGGATGATATTAATATAAGACCCGATGTAGAAACAGCCTATCCAATAATTGATGCGTCGATCTCGTTCTGATCTGATCACCGATGAAGCAAAGTCACTGCTCCCTCTTCCCGTTGGCAGGTACGTAGGATGGGGACATATCTGCACCATTTTTAAACCAAGAGAGGAAGAGATACGTTTGTATCCAAAACATGTAGCAAGGAGTGGTTATATTGGCCGTTGCATATTGTTAATGCTGTCCATGCATGATACATATCTTGTAACCATACCTAACAGGATTGCTCATGCAAGCGGCAAGCTTATCTGAACAGGACGCAATGCAAAATCATATGTGCACTGCACACAAAGTCAGTCAAAAGCTGGGGTTCCTAGGTTCCTTGGACCAACACGAAATGCCTGCCTTCCTTCGTCCAGTGAGCAGCTCTGCAGCTGCACGCCTTGATACCCATGCCATGATGATCTGTTTTAGGCTTTTAGCTATGCAAATGGACAGTAAAGTAACGGCACGCAGTCTATGTCTATCCAGCTATCCAAGACGAGCTTGCGTCTCCCTCTCCTCCAACTGCCAAGACTTCCTGACCCTCTCTCCGTCTCCGTGCTGCTGAGTAGATTTGCGTTCCTGACTGACGTGAGGAAGAAGACACCGAGTCAGTTTGGCCTTGTCACCCATCGTAACGGCACTGCAGTAAGGCCGGATTCAGAGTTTCAGACAGTTTTAGCTTCTCCTCAGACTGAATGAACATAATTTTTGTAGGAAATATTCTGAAGATTTTCATGGCTGAATGATATATCCATCTCAAGAAAGCGTCTGCCATCACGTATTACTGGACTTGTTCAGGCCAACTTTTGCAGAGATATACCCATGCGTATGCGGAACCCTGAAGAAGACCCATCGGTGCTAGCCCTCTTGAACTTTCAGGCCTAGATGCAAGTATGAACAGCACGCTGATCATGTCGGCCACAGCAGACTTTTTTCCTGCCGAAAAAGAAACGCATGACCAGACGCATTTTCTTCTCGGGCCACAAGCAGAGAGACGAACGACCAAAAGCGCAGGAAAAGACACTGGGATCAATCGATTGCCTCCTTGTTTCTGAATGGGTTCAGTTCACTTCACAAGATGTCACGCCTCACAATGGCCTCGGCAACCTCGATGTGAAACAGCTCGGAGAGACTATGGTATCAGAGAATCGTCCCATGGTACAAACCAATAGTCAAGTTCTGTTCTGCTTATATTAATCCTGCACAAATGCAAGATCGTAGTAGCAACTTGCAGCAAAGCCATCACTCGCCATCAGCTTAGGCCACATCTACTCACTGATCAATACTCTAGGCATAAAAGGCCAAGATCCGGCGTTACTTTGCATTGGGATCGAAATACTACGTTCGTTTGCTGCTTTTTCACTGCCTTTTGCCATTAAGTAGCTTATCACTGTGCCCTCTCGCTCGTTGATTGCAAGGTTCTTTTGATCCTATACAAGAAACAATGACGATCACAGACCGGCCTGTTTCCATTCCCTTTTATTTTCCCGTTTTTAAAACTGCATGATGTTAACTTTTGGAGATTTGGACCCCACACACATGCATACAAATTGTCCTGTTGTGTTTTAGTAATCTTTGCTGAAACATAACTAAACTAAGGTAGAATGGAGGTTGTATGTAGCACTGTAGATATCTATCCGGATGAAAAACATGGTGTTTAGGACAAAATTTAGTCAAACCATAGGAACTACAAACCTCATCTTTGAAATTAGAGTAAAGTCCGATTTACCTCTGAACTAATAATTGAATTTGAAAAAAACCACTCAACTTTAATATCAAACAACATACATACAACTTTCAAAACCGGGTAAAATATTGAACGCGTGTAGAATTGTGTTGAAAAATACTTGCAAAAACTCATAAATTGTGAAGGATTTTAAGAATGTATTCTAGGAAAAAAATATTGATAAGATATGCATCGAGGACCGTGCAAAATCAAATGTAAGCAGTATTTTTATTTTTACTTGAGGAAGGAGGAGGTTCAATCGCTGCTCACGTGGGAATCTTAGTCATATTCCATTATCCTTGTTGGCTCGGTGAAACGGAGTAGACTCATGTAGTCATGTATGTATATGTATGGAGATCCAGCCTTACCGTTCCTTTGCTTTTGGTAGTGCTCCTGCAACTTTCTTCAGTTTAACTTTCATCTGTGCATTGTTTTCATGCGAATTCACGTTTTGTTGCTTATTTGCTAGGCTACCAAGTCGATGATTTAGTCATAGTTTTCCCCCAAACACTTGAGATCACAAAGTTAATATCTTGGCAGAGTCAGAGTCTCAGAGAAAATGCCATGCTCAAACAAGTATGTCAGACCTGGTACACCGTTGAGTTGAAGAAGGCGTAAACCAAGGAAGTCGCTAAGGAAGCCAGAAGACGTATTCTAGCAGTTATGTAATAGACAGAGTATGACATGTGGGCCATAGGCCAAGGGGTATGTTTTAAGCGTGGGTTGTATCGCTGTAAGACTCATTGAAATTCTGAAATCTAAGATCGGTGAAAGAGGAAGGTTCCTCTTCCCGTTTTCCTCATCTCTCGGTGTTTCCTAGACTCCTCACGTCGGCGGCGATTGCCGGCGGCAACAGGGCGTGACAAAGTACTGCTACAGGTAGTAGATGTTGTATGTACATCCATATCTGACCAAAATCCCAATGCAGAGTCCGTCTAAAGAACATCCTAGGCCTTGTTTAGTTGGGTAAAATTTGGAAATTCGGCTACTGTAGCACTTTCGTTTTTATTTGGCAATTAGTGTTCAATCATGGACTAATTAGGCTCAAAACGTTCGTCTCGCGATTTCCAACCAAACTGTGCAATTAGTTTTTTTTCGTCTACATTTAATATCCATGCACGTATCGCAAGATTCGATGTGATGGCTACTGTAGTACTTTTTGGAAAAACTTTTTGGAACTAAATAAGGCTAGTCCAGGAGGTTTGGGTGGCAATTTCCAGAATGATTTTTCCCCCTCCTGTCAGAATGGGTACCTGATGAACCCTGCCTCAGTTCGTTCAGACTTGAGGCAGCTGATGAGCTGCCCGCCCAAGCCCAGACAAGTTTGGTCCCACCAGGTCGTTCAACGCAGCATCAGATGCTGTCAATCCAAATTCTTATTCCGCTTCTCCAATCTACCGCTGCCTGCTTCTGCCTGCCGAAAGGTAGCCAACTGGAATCCTCGACGCAGAAGAAACCTGAAAAATTGCGTCATGAAAGTAAGCAGTTCCTTTCGTTTTTTTCCCCTTCAGATCAGAACAGAGGAGAGGGTACGATCTGCATTTTGTGATCTTTGCAACCCTAACTTCCCTGAAAGTCTGAAATCAAACGGCTGCATCTGATGTCTGAGTGGGGGATTTCTTTTCCTGATGAATCCGCTGCCCTTCCTGAACTATTTTACTCAGGTCCCAATTAACTCGAAGGTGTATAAAATTTTTCCCCAACTTTTTACCAGAATTTTTTCTGAAATCGTACAGAACATCATGAACATCGGAAAGGAGGGCAAAAGAGGCCGGGGAAAAGAAGGGCGCAAACCAATCAAGCCAAAAGGAAAGCAAGGCGACGAAGGAATCAAGCAGCCACAGCCACGACCGTTGCTGCAACGCATTCTCACTCCAAAAGGAGGCAGAAAAAACACCCAGCTGATGTAGACACGCATGAACAGCTTCAATAATGCTGGCATCAGCAAGCAGGGTCCCTTTGCAATAAGGTTCAGTAGTTTCCATATATTAGCACGACTTCATCATTGTGGCCTAATTATACTACTAATTGATCCCGCATGGTGCTTTATCTTATCTCTTCTTCTTTAGGTTGCCCATCGAAAGGCTCCTCTTCTTTTGTGCCTTTTTGGCAAAGGAGAATTCTTCGTCGTCGCGCACCAGCGTTACGCAATTCACAAAAGAGTATGTGCCCCGACTAGGTGTAATATATTCCTCTTCGTTTTGTTTTGTTTTGCTTTGCTTTGGATCAGATTATTATGCAGTGTAATTTCCTCTTGCTTTTGGAAAGATATGGGCAATGATTGCGAATAGTGGGACGACTTAGACTCGCTAATTAGTAGACGACATAGTATTACAAAATGAAACTCTTAAGAGACTTATGCCTTGTCTCAAGTCTTCAACTGAATGTCGTGTTTGAATACAGTTTCTCGTTACCAAGATAGGTATTTCTACTGTATAATTAATTGACTGATCAACATGATGTGTTCTTCTCAACAAGACTATTAAGTATCGACACCCTTGGGTTAGCGAAAACTGTAGCACCACCACCACTGCAGAAAGCACTGAGGAATTGGAGACAGGTAGCATTGGAGCAAAAAAGAAAGATGTAAAGGATGCTTCTTTTTGGGAAGGTTGAGGAGGTCTAGTGATCAGGAGGGATACCCCAGAAATGGGAAGTTCCACCAAGCACCAACTTGTGAATCTAGTGATGTCCCTTACTTGCATCATGGAATCTAACGGGACCCCATTATAGGGTCATCACAACAACAAACATTACTTAAATCCTTATTGCCTTCTTAAGGTTCCAAGGGCACTACAGCAATTGAGGTAAGTCATGATAAGCTCACTTTGTAAGTTTGTGTGAACCTACTGGTGTCCTCCATTCCATTGTACTCCCTGAAACCATTTTAGTGTACATAGTTCATCCTTATCTGTGAGTAACAAGCTCACAAATGCAAGGACCATTAATCTGTAGGAGTTCTTGTGCCAAAATAAGTTCCCTTTGCACCAAAATTTCCTATCTATGTAATAAGTAACTATATAACACGCCTGCAGTCTTCTTGCATGCACCTTTCTGCCTAATGAGTGACAGTGAATGTTATCTATTTAACCAGCTTTGCATGGTGGAGTTGCAGTACAATGTACGTGGAAACTACTTGGAATCGTGCCTTTCCAGACCACTGTCAATCTGTTGTATTAACCGAAATTATTGGGCACCTAATGTGTCGATCTCTCTGAGTAACCAAGTGTGTGCCTGCAATGCAAGCTTCTTTTACACATGAAAGTTACCATCTTTCCTCTGTCAGAATCATGTGAATACTTTTCAGGCTCTCACTGGTTAGGTGATGGTGGATGCGTATATGTATTCCTGTGTGCAAGCAACTTAGCACATATCCAACTAGTTTACGTAAAGAATAATTAGTGCATCCGAAGCATGAGGCCCAGGTGATAATATTAGATACTTAAAGCGCTTTATACTTGGCTCCTCCTTTTGAAGGGAAGGCAGCTGGCTTCTTATATAACCCTGCACCACTTCCTCCAGCCAACTGGTAGTGTCCTTTGGAGCTGGGCTAGAGCACAACTGTGAGAAACCTTGTGTTGGCGATTTGATGTCCTCCGTTATCCTTAGTTGAAGGAAGAACTTCCACCAGGTATTAAGTTTCCTACTAAGTTTGTTCGTTGGTTTTGCTTGTTCATCAGTGTGTGTTAATCTTTAGTAAGGAGCAAGTAAATTCTGTTCTGTGGCTTCTCTTCATGTGGATAAGAGGTGATGAACTGATGATAGCTGGTGTTTTGTTAGAAATTGACAAGGAAGGCATCACACTTTTTTTTCGAAGCAACAAGGAAGACATCACACTAGAGCTTGCCAAATATTGCTTGTTTATCTCTTGGTTCCTGCAATCCTGCTAGGTTGAAACTTGAAAGCAATAAGGCATGGTTTCCTGGGTCTAACACATGTTAGTTTCTCAGTTGCTGTGTTCTTCTAAATATGATTCATGACTGTTTGAACTTTAGTTAATCATGCTCAATTTGTTGTTGCCTTCTTACTCTGGATGACTGCAAATTGCTGCAAGGATACAAAACGAATAGGCAATCATATTGGCTTCTCCAGTAAGTCTGGAATAGCACTTCTGAACCCATGTTTATGAAAATTTTTATATTGTCACCCGAATAAAGCAATCACCAATCAAAGTAAGTGATCAAACTTTTGTATTTCTAAATGAGCGTATCTTTGTTAAGAGTATTTTTGTAAGATCATATCTTCTTCCATGTTCATTCAACACTAGACAACCTAAGAGTAGATGCTGAACCTTCAAGTTGCACGAATCATTCAGCTATTATTCTTGTTTTGGTAAATGAACTACTACTTTCTGTTTGACAGACATGCGGTGAGGTGATCAGTAATAAGTATTGATTTAAGGGAGATCATTTTGAGCATGTTATGATGGAGCTCTACTCTGGATATCTTGAAGATCATTTCAACCTCCACAAGCTAAGGTGAGCATTTCCTCTGATCAGATCCCCCTGTTTCATCTGAATGTTTTTTTTTGTCCATCTGATGCATAGAAAAAACGCCAATGTTCTGATGACTGTCCAATCAGTCGACTGAAGTAGAATGAGACGTGAAGCAAAAGAGGGAGAGCTAATAGCTTTGGTGCCACTAGCATTAATAGACTAGTAGTAGTGCGATTTGCATTAGATTTCCTTACCTATGGGTGGCACATCATGATGTAAACTGAATACTAGATTTTTTTTAGCGGTGCAAGTGGGACTAGCGCATCCAGAGTGAGATCATGCTGGCTAAAATAAACAAAGCGAAGCGCAAAAGTAGGGAAAAAATAATAATACGATAGCTACCGTCTTTCTTTCGGAATCAAGAATCATCAGTTAGGAACAAAATGCATTCTACATCAAGGGATACTTTGTGCTAATTAAGTCTCTCCAAAAGAAGCCTATGAAGGGAGACCCCCTCGCTTTGTTCTCTGCCTAGCCTAGACAGCCATGAAGCGCTCTCGTTTTCCAAGCTTTTCTCGCTTTAGCCCACAGGTGACACTGAATTTTTTGCAAGACA
Organism: Miscanthus floridulus; assembly: GCF_019320115.1. Taxonomy (NCBI): domain Eukaryota; kingdom Viridiplantae; phylum Streptophyta; class Magnoliopsida; order Poales; family Poaceae; genus Miscanthus; species Miscanthus floridulus. The sequence goes on from NC_089591.1 coordinate 76,050,090, forward strand.
CATAGCTGACGTTCCTGAATAGCACACGTCAGCCGTCAGTACAGTGAGGTTTGCATCAGGTCTCCCTTGGCCTTTAGCTGAGGTCCTCTGATAGTTGACCTCCTAACGGAAAAGAGCCGAGAGCCTTATTTGGCAAATAGTGCACGGGCAGTGAGGCACTAGAGTAGACTCTAGTGAAGGAAAGCCGTTTTGTTTTGCATCACCTCCAACTCAGCAGGCAGGGTAGGGGAGGGGCTGCCGGCCGCTGCCGGTGATGCTGCCTGGTGCTGATCTGAACGAAGAAAGTGGTGAGTGGTGCTGTGCATCACCAGCGTTCACCACTGGGCACTGGCTAGCCAACCAGACATTCCCTTTTGTTCTGTCATCACATTTCCTTGTCATCAGCATCACTATGCACACATACTACAACTTGCAGTGTTTGGTCTTTTTATGTATATTTTTTCACTGTGCATGCATGCAAGAGCATGACATACTAGTATTTTCTTCTCTCATGCTTTTCTCCTTTGCAATATGCAAAATCTGCTCGATATGGTTATACAGCATTAGAATCACATCCCTTATTATTACTCTATAATATATATAACCTGGTACTGTTGGCAAAAATCGCACCCACACGTGTGGCGCAAACCACTGCACTGCACACATCCCTGCTGCAGCCTGCACTCGTGTTCCAGATAAGTTGGATGGTGGGGTTCAGATGGAAGGCCGGCGATCACTGCTTTATTACTTGCAGCAGGGAGGGTTCCTGTGTGCTGGATGGAGGGAGCAGAGACCAACCTAACCTGCTGCTTTTGCCGTAAAAGCCAAGTGGCCTCCCCAATAATTGAGGGGCCATCCAATCCAAACCCTCTTTTGGCCGTGCTGGCTTGTCATGGCAAGCCAAGTACCAAGAGTGAAGAGCCCCCCCACTATGTGCGATGGCTGATGATGCTTCTGCCTGCTCCCTGTCCTGCAGGACGCAAGCATCTGCATTGCACACAATAATTGACGCCCATGAGTGCTTAGGACAAGGATTCAGTAATTGAACAGTTCATGCTAGAATCTGTTGAGATTGAGAGCTGTTGCCAAGACGCAAAAGCTTAGCATGTGGGCTATTAACAAAACAAGAGGATCAGAAGCATAGCATGCAGCCGTTCATGAGCTTAATCTTGTGGTTTAGGAGCTAAAGCCCCGGCTAGAATCTGTGGAGTTCTCTTCATGCGCACTCTTGTTCCTGCGGTGTGACGTCACGGCTGATGAGCCGATCGATCGCCGTCGCTGTCGCCACACTCTTTTAGTTAACAGCTGCTTGTTAAACCTCTACTACTAAGTAATGGCTGGAATTGCAAGCACTGGTTGGTGTGGTGGCCGTCCTTGTCATCCTGCCGATTAAGCTAAGGGCAGAGATGTACTTGGCCGGATAGCGTCACCGCAGGTCGGCCGGTGGTGCGCACCTGGCCGAGAGGCCAGTCCTGGTGCGGCTAGCTATCGCTGCCGAGTAGATCGGCACACGAGCTTATCCTGTGTACGTGTTGCTGGTAAACCTGCCCCGCACCAAGACGACGTCGTCGTCGTCGTAGCTCGTCCTCGTGGTCGTGTCTCGAGTCTCGTGTCGCGCTGCCACTGGGTGCCGCGCACGTCTCTGCGCCGTCGGTCATCACGGCAGGGCTGGGCAGAAGAGCGGAACGAAAGTTAACTGGAGGCGCGAGGCAACTCTTTTGTTTCGTCACGTTTGCGTGGTCTGTCGCGCGCGGAGTCGGACAGCGAGCCGGCCGCCAATTCCTTCATTCCCGGCACGGTAGGCACCAGCCAGTCATGGCTGCTCCGGTGCTCCCCCGGTCCCCATGAAGCTGCGCTGCCTTTCCGAAAAGGCGAAAACCACCGGCTGGCTCCACGGTACAGGAGCATGATTCCGGATTCCAGGCACCAGGCTCCATTCGAGGTCGAGGCGACGGCGGTTGGCGGACGAGACGACGGCATCCGGCCACTGGGCAAGGCAGCGCTGCCATGCCACTGATTCTATTCTCTCGTATCACGAGCCCGATGCGTGCGGCAGATGCACCCCGCACCCCCTTGGCGGCTAGGCTAGGCAGCACAGGTTCTCGCATCCCGGTAGGCGACCTCAAAGTCGTAACCGCAGCTCGCCACCGATCGGTTTCCTCCCTTTTTGGGCCGGTGGCCACCCATCTTTTCCTCTTTTCCTCCCTAGAGATGATGGACGGGAAAGAAGCCGTTGCCGCCCGCATCGGCGCGCGCGGCCGTGGACCGTGCACGTACGTGGACGATAGGATTTTCTGGCAACGTGAGCTAGTGCGCGGCGTCATCTCAGCGCGCCACCCATCATCATGCCATCATTTGTTCCGTACGTTGTCAGCCTCCGCGGGGCTCCGCTTTGCCCAAAGTGCTCGCCGGGGCCTCCTTTCCGGGGGCGCAGCTGCGGCCGCACTAGCTTGGAGAGAGCATAGCATATTTTTTTGCCTTTGCTTGGGCTGGCTGCTCCCATTCCATTCGGAGTTAGAAAGAAAGCTTAGCCTGCTGCCTTTTCTCTATTTTTTCGTCTTCTTTCTTTTAACACTGTTGTATAACCTCTAACCTGGTTGCCACCTGCAACGGTGCTCTGTCGATCCGTCTGTCGTTACTCACGGCGCCCTCTTGTTTCTGTTTGGCTTGGCCAGCATCGGCAGCGCCGCCTCGCCGCCGGAGTACATGACGTCGGCGTCGCCTGCGCAGTTCGCGGTGGTGCCTCTCAGAATGGGGTACGGGCGGCCGGCGCCGTCGACTGCGCCGGCGCCCGTAATGGCGGGCATGTGGAGCAGCGAGGCGTTCAAGGTCGTCGACAGCGGCCACGCCACCAGCGCGTCCACCGTCATGGAGGCCGACACCAAGTTCGAGACAAGGGTGAGTGCTTGTGATTTCTTCTTTCTGTTTCTTGCATGTCTTCTGCTGTGATTTGTCTATGAAAAAAATGGGAGGATCGCTCATGATGCCATGTTGGTGAGCTTTGTGCAGCTAGAAGATGTTCCACAGGCAGCACTGGAGCCAGGAAGAAGCACGGATCAGGAAACAAGCAAGCCGCCTGAGAGGGTACAGAGTTTTAATCATCTTTCACTTGCTTTTCTTTTGTCGTCTAGACTGACACAGCTTGTTTAGTCTTTCTTATTAAATACTAGTATGTCATACTACAACAGAGAATAGTCCATTCCTAGGTTCGCTGATTTATTGCTGCAAGAGAAATAAAATGCTCGGAATGTATAAACCTTAAATGATTTGCCTCAGGTCCTGAGAAGGCTCGCGCAGAACAGAGAAGCTGCTCGGAAGAGTCGACTGCGGAAAAAGGTGACCACAAGAACTTCACCAATCTTTTGGTGTTATAACCATGCTAGATCGTCAGTACCTTAAGCTGTTGGGGCCAATTTTGTTGTTGTTCAATAGGCCTACATCCAGAAGCTAGAGACAAGCCGGGTGAAGCTGGCCCAGTTAGAGCTGGAGCTTCAACGGGCTCGACAGCAGGTACATGAAGAAAGAATCTGTTGGTTAAAGCCATTTCAACAATCAGTGTTGCATTGACTGATGACTGATCAAGTGCATGGGACGATCTGCAGGGTGCATATGCAAATGGGAACATGGGAGACTCAGCTCTCGGCTATACAGGGTCGATAGATCCAGGTCAGGCTCTGCGCTGATCGTTCTGAAGAACGAGCACTAATCGTTTGTCCAATGGCATTCCGCGCAATGTTCAGTCAGTCCCTGTGCATCTTCTAACTGCTGGTTCGTGTACGTGCGTGGTTCCCATTTCCGCGTGCAGGTGTCACCGCGTTCGAGATCGAGTACAGCCACTGGGTGGACGAGCAGAAGAGGCACACGGCGGAGCTGATGTCGGCGCTCCAGGGGCAGCAGACGTCGGAGCTGGAGCTCCGCCTGCTGGTGGAGACGGGGCTCAGCAACTACGAGCACCTCTTCAGGATCAAGGAGATGGCCGCCAACGCGGACGTGTTCCACGTCATGTCGGGCATGTGGAAGACCCCCGCCGAGAGGTTCTTCCTCTGGATCGGCGGGTTCCGGCCGTCGGAAGTCCTCAAGGTGTGGCGGCTGTCTGTCCCCCAGAACCCACCCGCCACCCACAGGAGTGTTGATTCGTCTTTGCATGGTGATGATGGATGGGTTCTCATCTCTCTCGTTGTTGCTGGTGGCATGCAGATCCTGAGCCCGCAGCTGGAGCCGCTGTCGGAGCAGCAGCGCATGCTGGTGGGCGGCCTCCAGCACACGTCGACGCAGGTGGAGGACGCCCTGTCGCAGGGCATGGAGAAGCTGCAGCAGAACCTGGCGGAGACCCTGACGGCGGAGGCCGACCCGTTCGGCCCCCCCGACGCCTACATGCTGCAGATGGCCACCGCGGTGGACAGGCTGAAAGAGCTCGTCGGCTTCGTCACCCAGGTAAACCGACCGACCGACAGAGCCAGTCGCCAATGCAAGAACCATCCGTCTCCATGGATGCAATGCAAGGCCTAGTCTGGAACGCACGCGGCGTGTCCCTGAGGCCTGATCGATGCTCACCCTTGCGGCCTCTGCTCGGTTGGCTGTGGTGTGCAGGCGGACCATCTCCGGCTGACGACGCTGCAGGAGATGCACAAGATCCTGACGACGCGGCAGGCGGCCAGGGGCCTCCTGGCGCTGGGCGACTACTTCCAGCGCCTCCGCACACTGAGCTCGCTGTGGGCGGCGCGCCCGCGGGAGGCGGCGATTAGCTAGATGCGTGCGGTGGCCACCCAAAAGCTCACTGGTGAGGTGACCGTACCAAAGAACACGACGACGACGACGACGACGAGCAGTAGCAGTTCTCTGTATACTTTCCCAAGTGGAGGACGAAGAAATCGACATCGCTGGGTTTGGCTCGATGTTTTAAACAGCGGGCTAAGGTGTTTAGCGGTATATCTCTAAAACAACTAATAGCGGAGCTATATCAAGCTATAGTGAATATAGCGGCTATATCAGGCCATAGTGAATATAGCGGCTAAATTGTATATGAACACAAATAGCCGTAATCTACCTCAAAAGGCTATAGCGGACTATAGCGATGGCTATAGCGGAAGATTTAAAACTATGGTTTGGATGAAGAATGCAAGGCTTCTCAATCAGCGGCGGTGGCCGCGTTTCTCAGCAACAGCAAGTGGTGTGCGTTTGTCAGGCGATTAGAGAATAAACGGAAATCGATTGAGGCCTTTTTATTTGACGGGCGGAAGAAGTTGTACATATCTTGTTTTGGTACCCGGCCGGGGCCTCCTAGAGGCGTAATATGATTGATGATGCAGGCCTTTTATAACTAGTGTTGAGGGTATATATATACTTATCATATTTAATTTGTAATTACCTGTAACTAGTGTTGGTCAAATTCTCATGACTACGGGGCACGCGGGTATTGTACGTATGGAACAATTTAGTTCACTAAACCAGAGAGATATCTAGAAGTTCACACTTGTCAGTTGTCAGTCACAGCTTCCTACAATCCTACTGCATCACTTCATCATCATTTGGAGTTTCAGAAGAGCTTGCTTGCCTCAACTGCACAGATCCATCTCATCTGCTTGGTGTGAGTTTTATGTCATTGGCTAAAACTATTATACATGCCACTTAAAAATCATATCCTAGCAATATCGTTATCCATAAGTTTTAATATCTTTCATTCCATTTCTGACTATATTTCGATAGTTTTGGCTCATGCCAAATAACAAGTTTGTCCTTTCTCTCAGCCAGACACAATTTTTTTAAAGGTCATCGGGGATGAATTATCCTCACCTAAATTTCATTACCACAGATGCCGGCAGAATCCGATGATGGTAGATACGAGCTTAGGTCATGACCCTAGAATTACAAAGCAAGAAAGCGGAGAAAAGAACACAGCCACCGACACCACATACTGAGAGGAACAACCAACACCGTCAATCCAAAGGGAGAAGCAACAAAGCAACAACTCCCACGACGGGTGCATGTCAATGTCCATCAAACATTGCACCACCAAGAGGCTGAGCTTTGAGTGACTCCATTACATAGGCGATTGTAGGGCACCGAGTCCTAAAAGACAGACGACAGTCGCGATGTACATCTTCTATGGAGTACATCAGGTATCCAATCGCTTTCCACCTACGCCCCTAGAGGGGAGGAAGCCTCAAGGGTTGGAGCCTTAAAGGACCCAAGGAGATCCAACCAAGGACCATGGAGGACACCAAGGCAAAGACAGACCGCGGTAGGCACCATCTAGCGACCAAGATGTGCACCCAAGGAGGTTGAGGCAAGTCTAAGGTGTCCCTCCACAGCGACGCCAATAAGTAGGACGCGGTGCCGCCGCCGCCGCCGTCCCAGTAGTGCCGGGAAAGGTTTTCACCTGGAGGCATGTAGTAGTTACAGGGTGGAGGGAGCTAGAACACGATGCCTCCAAGGAGGTCTACAGCACCCGAGGGCGTTGTCGTTGATAGCACCGATGAATTGGGCACATCTTTCGCCTAAGGCTTATCCGGATCCTTGAACTGAGGCACCGCCATTTTAGACTGGACGACAACCATCGGCTCGACGACGTGTTGAGCAGTGAGCATGGCAAGTTACCGCGCACCCCCACTGCTAGAACCGGGCACAATTTTAAACTCACAAATAGAGCAGAGAACCTAGATTCCAACTCTACAATGTTAGATGCCGCATGCAGATAAATGAGAGAAGCATAGGGTATTTGAGGGGGATCCCTCCACAGTCACCGTCACATTTGTAGCCAAGTAGTTGCACGAGCGCAGCCGTCCTGCTCATCGAATAGCAATAGCCAACAACCGCATAGCCCAATCTCATGCGTCGAATAGGTTATACACTCCCTCCGTTCCAAATTATATTTCGTTTGACTTTTTTGAACCCAAGTTTAACCACTCGTCTTATTAAAAAAAATTGTGCAAACAGAGTCAAATTTCAGTCATTCTTGAAGAACTTTTGTTAATAAAGCAAGCCACAACAAAAAGAAGTGATATTTTGCATAATTTTTTTTGAATAAGACGAGCTGTCAAACTTAGGCCCTTGATGACAGAGGAATGTTCCTTAACATAGGATGCTTACTGAGCCTGTGAGCCACCGCCTTTATAGTATGGAAAGATTTATAGTTTAACATATATGGGAATCTATCTTCCAAGCGGCATACAAAAGCACTTAGGTTTATGCGAATGGCAAACTAGGAACTTTATGTGTGTTGTGGGATGACGGCCGGCATTGTACATCAGTTGTTTGTGCAACCACTGCCGGCTCGTAATCCAAGAGAAATCAATTCAAAATCGGAAACTAAAGAAAAAGATTAGAGTGAAGAAAACAGAGAGGCAACGTGTAAACAGGGAAAAAGGAAACGAAAAATTAAAAAATAAAAGGAAATCCGCTTGGATCGGGATTTTGAACCCGACGTGAATCGAACACGCAACCTTCTGATCTGGAGTCAGACGCGCTACCATTGCGCCACGGATCCGTTGTTGGTGGTGGTGATACTTTGTTTTATAAGTATATTATAAAAGGCTAGACTAATACCGTTGCCGAGATGCTGACAATATTTGCCCGCCCAAGCCCAACCGGTGGTTGCTTAGATTTGCTCCTCGGAGATTCGCGGGGTAAAAGGGCATAAACCATGCAATGTTCACATGTGCTCTAGTATTCTGTTTTTCTTTTCATGCGAACACACCAGAGGTTGGATTCTCCACGATCCAATGAGAAAGCAGTGCCATCGCTCGCACGGAGCATCAATGCAATGCAAGGCATTTTCAATCTGTCCACTTCACTTCCCAGCAAGCAACACAGGCCGGGACCATGCATGCCTATTGGATTCTCCTCCTCCTAGTAGCTTTTAACCAGCGAGGGTAGATCAGTTCGTGACGCACCGACGAGTTCAGAGTTTGCGCACAGTTGAGCTCCCATCGCGCGTGATCAGCAGCAGAGCAGCGCGACAGGCACCGCAGAGCTCTCATCAGCTCATGCGGGAACGGCCGAACTCTTCGTCCCTGCCACTGTGAGTGGAATCACGAAACGCAGAGCGAGAGCGGAATAAATGGCGGCTTCATTCAAAGCCGCCGCAGGCTCCCCACCGGCCACCGCGCGACCGCGGCAGTCCGACCAGTCCCCGCTCCGGTTCACGAATCCTTCAGGGCAGAGGTCTCGGGCTCTCGGCAGCCGACAGGCACTCGCAAATCGCGACGCACCATTCAAAAGACGCGGCAGGCGCTTTTGCCGTATCCCCCGTCGCGATCGGCCCCGTCCCCGTGGCCCGTAAATATTCGTCCTCACCGCACTGCGGCGAGCGCGCGCATCTGCTGTCTTCCAGCAGGAGCAGGCCCGGCCTTGAATGGCCGAGTCGCGTCTCGCCCCCGGCCTCTGGGGCTGCGTGCGTGCCTGCCTGCCCTGCGCGAAGCTCCAGCGGCGCGGGCGCGGCAGGGGTCATTGAATCCATGTGAGGGGCCGAGGATCATGTGACGCACAATCAAAGGTCCCCCGCGCAGCCGCTGCGCCTCTCATCAATGGCCGCGCTAGCTGCCTGCCTGCCTCGCGAGCTCGGTCATGCTGGCATGCGGGCTCTGGCTGCGGCTATATATATGAGTACGCTCGGCGCGGCGACGACGTACGTGCAGGTGCAGCTAGCCCTCGCCTCGCGCAGCAAAGGAGCAACTGCTTCGTTCGTTCCCATATAGCCTCCCAGCCTCTCGCCCCGACGACGGCCTCTCTCAGAGATCCACCACCACGCCACGACGTCTCAGCAGCCGACACTGCCAAGCGCGCCGTGCTCGTACGGTCTCTTTGGGCTGATGGGGAGGCACGCTGGCGTCATTCTTGCTCTGACGGTGGTGCTGCTGCTCGCCGCCGCGAGTGATGGCATCAGACCAGCTCCTGGTAAGTGCAGCTACTGCATGCTTGATACGGATCCATGAATAACGTTTCTTCCAGACACGCATCATCGATCGATCGAGTTCTTCATTTGAACAGCTGCTGGGGCGAACGAACTGGCGCGTGGATCAACGGCGGAGATGGTCGTAGCTGCACCGTCAGCTGCACAGGTATATATATACATGTCGTGTCGACCAGACGACTCAACGTTGGCTCGATTTGAGTCATCAACACAGACATGCATGCACTACAGATCCTCACGTGTCGTTCCGGTAACGTACGTTTAGGTGCAGGGGAGGAGGAGCAGGGGCGGCAAGGACGACCTGGTGCTGCGGGAGGAGGTGGTGCGCGCCACGGGGTCGAGCCTCCCGGACTGCTCGCACGCGTGCGGGGCGTGCTCGCCGTGCAGCCGCGTCATGGTCAGCTTCAAGTGCTCCGCGTCCGAGCCGCTGCCGTGTCCCATGGTGTACCGCTGCATGTGCAGGGGCAAGTGCTACCCGGTGCCCTCCAGCTGACGATAATGCCGATCGATCGAGTCGCCGGCGGCGGGATGGAGATGATGATGGCCTGCTAATAAGCTGTAGGCTGTAGCTAGCACTTGAACCTTAATTTATGCATGGAGAGCTGGAGACTTCTCCGTCTGAGCTAAACACGGTGTTACGGGGCAGTTTTTGTAAATGACGATGGGCGACGAGTCGTTACCTAGCGCTAGCTAGCTAGGACTAATATGTGTGTTATGGAGGAGAGATCCTGATGATAAGTCTTTTTTGGGGGGTGCCCGAGGGTTGTTTCATTGTACTGTAGTAGGATGTATGAACAGCAGGACAAGGTCTTGGAGACACGCTAAGAATGTTGCAGTGTGTTCGATCCCTTAAGTAGATGTATGAGGTTTCTTTGCTAATTTGAGTAAAATCTTTGTTGTAGGCAGCATGCCATGTCTATCTAGTGGTTTTGCAAGATTGGATGACATTATTTTGGGGGGAGTGGGGCTTAATTGGTTGGGTGGGGTGGGTGGGGGGCGCGCGTATTGCTTGAGAAAGTAGTTCGAAAGCACCCTGATGGTGGTGTACGAGGATTTCTTGTTATTCATTTGGGTGCCTAAAGCATAACTACTCTTACTGGCGAATTGTTGCTTGGTTTGTGACAAAACTAACCGTAACAAATATTTAGTGAGAACATAGGATGCGCAAGATATTCATATGTAGGGCCTGCTTGATGCCAGCCATGAGTTGCAATGCCTCATATGCAGCGGCACCACAGTTGTGGCGAGGGAAATCAGCGCCACAGAGTCTAGAGGGATTTGTGAAGCTTTTGCTTTGGAAGTAGCTGTGGCTGCCTAACATGTCTCGTCAACAAAAGCACATGGTAGAATATGTGTGGCGCTGACACACTTGTGGCGTGGCATTTGAATGTCGGGAACCAAACGGTCTCATAATCCCTTTTGCAATTATAGAAGATTTTTTTTGCTTAATTAACTTATCTGTAAGTGTATTATTGCTTTATATCTCCATATTCATGCATCTAGTTATTTCCACACCAACATTGCATGTTCTCGGTTTCTTTTGAATGTTTTGCCAATGACCAATATATGTTTGTGGTTTCAAGATAGCATAAAATCTCTGAACATATAGTTCTAAATATACATGTACTTCCTTCGTCCTACGAAGAAAGATCTATAGCATCTAGAATGTGTCTCATAAAAAGGACACTACTTACTGTTTAACATTGTCCAAGACTAGTTTATTGTTGTTCAACAATACTTCTGTGGGGTATTCAGGCAGTGGCGTATCTAGAAAATTAAGTTAGGAGGGGCGTCTATCCTTTTTCTTGTAAGTTGTAATAGCCCTTCATTTCAAGCTTCCATGAATATCAATTTGTAGGGGTTTGGTAGGGGGTCCACACTTCGAGCAGCGGTAGCGGGGCTCAAGCCCGCCCGTCTCGTTGCTAGATCCGCATTTGTATCGAGGTCACTTTATCTGATCCTTAGGGCATATTTGGTATGACTTCTCGTGGTTCTGACTCCTGTACTAGCAGTTACCGAAGTCATTTTTCTCTCTCATGATAAAATGAACCAGGAAGTAGAAGCTACGTTTGTGATTCCTTCGGCTCCTACTCCCTTGACATTGTAGCAATGTGCCGGAGCCATAAGCCCCTCCAATCAAGACCTTAGGCCATGCTACAAATATTATAACGCCTTGGGAGTTGGGACGGAAGGCTACAAATCATTGGCGGAGCTACACGCAGGCCAAAGAGGGCCATGGCCCCTCCTTGCTTGCTGATTGAAAATTCCATTAAGTAGCTATTAAACTAAGTATGCATATTAAGTAAGAAATTAGTGCTGATGGCCCCTCTTGTTTCACCATCAAGCTCCGCTACTGCTACAAATATTATAATGCCTTGTGACAGAAGGAGGAGTAGCTACCTCGTAAATCAATAATCGTGTACCTAAAAAGAAAGAATGAGAACTAACCTTTCAACTAACGCTTGTGCCCACCATCTTCCACGATTAGGAGGTCCACCAACCTAATTAAAGCTCTCAAAATCATCCACTAAACGTCTAAACGCCACTAATAAACAACCATAACGGCCATACGCCCACACCGACCGATGTGTATTTGTGTACACTGTATACACACCAACCAAAAGAAACAACACACACAAGACTAATATTGCCAGACACGCTGGTGGCGTCCACGGTGTGCACGTAGCAGAAAAGGAAGGGTCCTGGGACACCACCAACGCCTACGCTGCGGCTGCCCCCGTGTTCCTGGTCCCTGTCCCTGTCCCCGCTTGGCAGCCGCGACACGAGAGGCGGAGGCACAGATACGATTCCGGATTCCACCGTTGGCGCTGGCGTAAACCCTGCCTCTCCCTAGCCCCCTCCACAAGTCCGCGTCTCCCAACTGGCCAGCTGCCTCCTCCTCCTCCCGCCGCCGCTTCCCGCTTCGCTCCACTCGCCACCCGGAGGCCGCCGAATGCCCGCGCCCAGCGCCACCCGCTCTCAACCCTAGACGTGTGCCTCGCCTCACCCGCGCCGCGCGGTGTGGTCCAAGACGGCGCCCTGCGGGCTCGGCTGCGGCGGCGGGGGAGTGGGGGGAGGGGGCGGGAGGCTGAGGCGGCTCGTGGGGTCCATGGCGATGGCCGGGGCGGCGCCCGCATCGGCGCCTCCGCTGCTCCGGCGGTGCCCGTGCTCCGCGCCTCCCTGGGCGCCCTCGCCCTTCCGCTCCCGCCGCCGCGGCCGCTCCATGATGTCGCCGTTCACTGGCGCCAGAAGGTAATGCCCCCTTACTGTTTAGCGGTTCAATGCTCGTTCCGGTGACCTTAGAGCTTATGGTGCTGCGTGATTAGGCCGTAGCGGTGATGGTGATAAAACATTTGATTAGATAGAGGTTTGCACTTTGGTTAGCTCGATGATGTGTTGATGTTCTGGTGATTACTGTTGTTTCGTGGGAACCTTGTGTGTCGTGTTCTGGATTGATGCTAGTAATAATCTCTATCTGTGAACCAATCAGGGATGAGTGAGCCAAATAGTGTCTGTTCTGTAATTTGGCTCTGCATCCATAGCCTGCAGGACGGAGTTATTGCTTCTGGTGGTACTGTTTTTGCTGAACCTTGTTAGCGAACAACATGTGATGATGTTCCTCCAGAGTATCCTACCTATTGGCCTAATAGCAGCCATTAAAAAATGTCCATCATTTGGTGTTTCGCCTCTGACTTTTAGAATGGCTGATTGCCAGGCAGGAGTACTCCCAGAGCTCAGTCCTTGGAATTCAAGACAGCCGAGCTCTTAAGCTTCCAGTATGTGTCAACTTTAATGTGCAAAGTAGCGGCGCACAAGAATGGGCTGACGAGAGCAGGCGGTTATCCTTAAGCAAAGCCAGCAATAGTAATGGTTCCACTCATCTAGGGACGGGTATTTTCCATCATGAACCCTTGGAAGATTTCAAGAGCTCCAACCAATCTCTATTGCACAGTGTAAGACAACGAATGGCACCGAATTCTCTTGCGAATAGGCACACCAACACGGAACTGGCAAAGCATCATGCGATTAATCGTGCCGCAGTTGCTGTGACAGCACTGACCAGTGTTGTTAATGATGACATTAAACCGGTGAAGAGGCCTAAGGAATCTGAAGTGGAGGCTCATTGGCCTAATGGTCCCAAGTTTCATTCTCCTCTTCCGAAAATCTCTGAAGTTGAAACAAGCTTGCCATTTGATGAAAATGCTACAGATGGCCATGCTAAAGATGTGAATGAATGCTCACCCGAGGAGATGGTACAACCTTCTCCAGCTAGAGCGCCCTTATCCCAGGAGTCTATAGATGCGCGGAAGGCACTTGCTACCATCTATGACAAAGTTCTGGTGGTTGACAAAGTCATGTCAGCTAGGAGTGTTGTTCAACTGCTTACTACGAAGTACAGAAATTATATTCATGCATGTGACACAGAGGTAAGGCATTAAGCCTTTTGCGATTGTTCAAACATCTATGTAAATGCTTTATGTAATTATGTTTGTTTACATCGGTCATGACTTGTTGCCTGAATCTAATATTGACATATTCAATAAGGTAGTATATACTCCTTTAGCATTCATTAATCAAAGTTCAACATATGACTAGATACCCACCCATTTTTATTCTAGTGTCTGCTTCTTTCTGCAACTTATGTTCATTATGCATCATTTATGCCTACCTATTCCTTTGTTGTTCACTATTACATCCATGAAAAATGAGGGGAAAAGGTGTCACTATTGTCATGTATCTTGAACAGCGAGTAGAATAGTAGATACCCATCATCATTTTGTTGGTTCAGTGGTATGTACTGGGCAGGGATGCACACGGGTACGCTATGGTGTTTTCTGGGTCAGCTAATTAATTACGTAGCATGCTGTTTTGGTTCATTTCTTTCCCTAAATTAATGAAATGACATGTCATTTTAGTTCATTTTAGCAAGTTTTGGGTCGGTCCAATGACAAAAAAAAAGTGGGACTTGCATCCCTATTACTGGACAATTGAGTTATATGTTGGGAAACTTTCTTTCCTTTTGAACGCATATCGACTCTTTGGTGTTATAATTCAGGAGAATTCAATGCTATGCAGGTAGATATTGATGTTAAACAAGAGACACCAGTTGGCCATGGAAAGGTCACATGCTTTAGCATCTACTCTGGCACTAAAGGTGCTGAAGCTGATTTTGGAAATGGCAAGACATGCATTTGGGTGGATGTGCTGGATGGTGGACCAGATGTACTCATGGAGTTTGCCCCATTTTTTGAGGATTCATCAATCAGGAAGGTGATATGCAGCTTAAAACTCATGCTTACAACTTTACTATGTGTTGCATGCTGAATTATACTTTTTTCACTGACTTTACCCTTTTTTTTTGCCATCTCTAGTCAAACTTTGCTATTTATGGAATGTATATAGGAATAGGATAAAACATATACCTCTGTTGTCTTATCGTTTGAATCTTAAGCAAGTATCTATTTTTCTTATGTAGGTTTGGCACAACTATAGTTTTGATAGTCATGTCATAGAGAACTATGGAATTAAAGTTGCTGGATTTCATGCTGATACAATGCATCTTGCAAGACTTTGGGATTCTTCAAGAAGAACGGATGGAGGATATTCTCTTGAGGGACTTACAAATGATCATAGGGTCATGGGTGTTGTCTCAAAGGAATTGCGAAAGATTGGGAAGAGATCAATGAAAACCATCTTTGGTAGGAAAAAGATAAAGAAGGATGGATCAGAAGGGAAGATTACCGCAATCGAGCCTGTTGAAATTTTACAAAGAGAAGACAGAGAATTGTGGATCTGCTATTCTTCATTAGATTCCATGAGTACCTTGAAGCTTTATGAAAGCTTGAAAAGCAAGCTTGAAAGGAAGCCTTGGACTTTTGACGGTTGCCCCAGAGGTTCATTGTACGATTTCTACGAGGAGTATTGGCGTCCTTTCGGTGCTATTCTTGTAAAAATGGAAACAGCTGGAATGCTTGTTGACCGTGCTTACCTTTCAGAGATTGAAAAGGTTGCTGTTGCACAGCGCAAATTAGCTGCAGATAAATTTCGGAAGTGGGCATCTAAGTATTGCCCTGATGCAAAATACATGAATGTTAATAGTGATACTCAGATTCGACAACTCTTCTTTGGTGGTGTAGAGAACAGGTATAACCCTCACCATCATATATTCTCTCTTCAAAGTTCCTTTTGGGTATCCAGATTTTGTGTATTCTTCATCATCCATCTGTCACTTAGAGAGCAAAGGTTCCTGTATGTCTATTAAATACAAAACAAGGAAAAATACTTTAGTCAATGTATGTTTAAGTTTGTATCCTAGATATTTCTTGCACGCAATCGTTAGAAATCTTGATGTTTTTAATGTTTGTACAGATGCAAACCTGGTGATTTATTGCCAAAGAGTAAAGCTATTAAAGTGCCTAACGATGAAACTGCAGTTTCAGAAGGCAAGAAGGTTCCAAAGTATCGCACAATTGAACTTTTCAACATTGTGGAAGACCTGAAAACTGATATATTTACTGCAAGTGGCTGGCCTTCAGTTAGTGGGGATGCATTGAGAAATTTGGCTGGGAAGGTTCCATCAGATCTTGTTTACTCAACAGATGATGATGAATGTGGTAGTCATTCTGAAATTTCCAATTGTGATCTAGAAGACACCTCTTCTTATGGAACTGCATATGATGCATTTGGAGGAGGAAAGGAAGGAAAAGAAGCATGCCATGCCATTGCAGCTTTGTGTGAGATCTGTTCTATTGACTCGTTAATATCCAACTTCATTCTTCCTCTACAGGTGAGCTGGCTCCACCTACTCTAATGTAGATTGCGTTGCAGCAGTAATTATTGTACACATGCTATGCGAGCAATCACTTAGTAGTCTTAGTTATCTATCTGTATCTTTATCCTATTTATATTTATTATATCATTTTGTTCCCCTGGCAGGGAAATCATATATCATGTAAGGAAGGGCGGATCCACTGTTCCTTAAATATTAACACAGAAACAGGGCGTTTATCGGCAAGGGCACCAAATTTACAGGTTGGCATTTATGATTTTAGGGAGTTTGCACGTGTTTTGCAGTATGAAATGACATTCTAGAGGTCAAGAATTATACAGGATTTGAGCTGTCTTTCTACATATTAGAGCATTTCAGAAAAGGACCAACAGGAAGTGTCATACTTACAAAGCAATAGATGATAGTTCAAGCTAATGTACTCAAATAAACAATAATCTGTTACCCCAATGTATGCAGCAGTTTGATACTTAGATTGGCAAGTTCTGTATTCTTAATATGTGTGGACTGGATGAACATAAATGAAGAACTGGTACTGATATTGTTAAAATAAGCTCTGTTTTGTTTCTGCCAAAATAGGTAGCCCAGGTTGTTGCAGTATTTAATATGATAACCCAAAGATGAGAAATGTTTTGTCAAGGTTTGCAAGTTGTGAGCTGGTTGCTTTAAATATTGTAGTACTGTGATACCAACTTCAAGTAATTTGTTGTACTTGTGATCTAAATTACTCCATGACAGAACCAACCTGCGCTTGAAAAGGATAGGTATAAAATCCGCCAAGCTTTTGTTGCAGCTCCAGGGAACACTCTTATTGTTGCTGATTATGGTCAGGTATGCTTGTGTGCAGTAGAGTTTTTGAATATTTGTATGCTGATGATACTAGTTCCAAGTAAAAAGACAAATTTGTTTTGTGTGTAGCTGGAACTCAGGATCTTGGCGCATCTTGCTGATTGTAAAAGCATGTTAGATGCTTTCAGAGCTGGCGGTGACTTCCATTCCAGGACAGCCATGAACATGTATCCGCATATTCGTGAGGCTGTTGAAGAAGAGAAAGTAATTCTTGAGTGGCATCCTCAACCCGGTCAAGAGAAACCTCCCGTGCCGTTGTTGAAGGTATGCTAGCTTTAATGATGTTTCTGAGAATTATGTTGATTCCTTCTAATTGTTAAAATTATGTTCAGCGCTACTAGGTTATTAGCTTTTGTACTGCACTTCCATGCACATACAGTTTCCTTTCCTTTTCCTTTTACCTTCCATGTCGTCTGGTCCAGAACTCGTACACTGTGGAGTTAATTATGGATATTAGCATGGGAATATACATGGCGTGTATGAAAAAATGGACTCTAATGCTTTTCTTGTGACGTAGGATGCTTTTGGCGCTGAGAGGAGGAAAGCTAAGATGCTAAATTTCTCCATTGCATATGGGAAAACGCCCCATGGGCTTGCTCGTGATTGGAAGGTACAAACTTGTCAAACAAACATAGCTTTAAATTAAGCAGCAAGTCAACTTTAGTGTTCATTACACTTAAGTCTGAGCTTTGGATTACTGGGTTTGTGCCAGTCAGCAACACACTTGCTGAGTAGCCATGTTTACAAGAAATGTAGCCTTCATGGCTTCTTGTAACCCTTCCTCTCTTGTCAGGTTTCTGTTAAGGAAGCAAAAGATACACTGAAACTCTGGTATAGCGATAGAAAGGAGGTTCTGGCTTGGCAAATGAAACAGAAACAGCTAGCACATGAGAAGTCTGAAGTTTATACTTTGCTTGGGCGATCACGCCGTTTTCCAAATATGGCTCATGCAACTTCTGGCCAAAGGGGTCACATTGAGCGTGCTGCTATCAATGCTCCTGTACAGGTGATTACTGTCTATTGCAACTCCTCGTTGAAATTAGTTTTGTGCTGAAATTATTTTCTTTGAACACCACAGGGCAGTGCAGCTGATGTTGCTATGTGTGCAATGCTTGAGATAGACAGGAATACTTGTCTTAAGGAGCTTGGTTGGACGCTCCTCTTGCAGGTAGTTTATGCATAAAGTTAGGTCTGATCACTGGTTAAATGTTGGCATACTTTGCTTTCTCCTTTGAAACTGAAAAGGACACGACTTTTTTATGACTCCTGTAACTAGAGTACTTGACCTTTGGTATCCCGTATTGAGTCAAAATGGATAAATTTGATGGTTGCAGATTTTTTTTCCCTGGAGTACTATTCTAGTTTCTAGCCTTTTTTGAAAAATAAATGCAACATAATTTTAGACCTAGCAGAACTGACAGCTCCATCTTTCAGGTGCATGATGAAGTGATACTGGAAGGGCCTTCAGAGTCTGCGGAGCTGGCCAAGTCCATAGTGGTTGAGTGCATGTCTAAGCCCTTCTACGGCACCAATATCCTGAAGGTCGACCTTGCTGTTGATGCCAAATGTGCACAGAATTGGTATGCCGCCAAGTAGACCGTAGCACTTTCCTCCCTTCCCTGTTCAGTGTTGACTACCAAACACAGCAAAGGTTGTGGTCCCAGAAGGGTGTCAATTCCTTCGGCGAAATTCAGTGCGTTTTGAACTGGTATCTACTGCTAGTAGCCTACTGAGCTCGTCTCCAGGTGGATGCCATGCACTAGTTATTTCGCCGTGGGCAGAGGAAACTGGACAGTGAGGGGTCAGCAATAAGCAGCGAAGGCATTGTACACTACTCCGTATAGGTCGGATAGCTTGACCTTCCACACTCCCTGTTAGGATCTGTCGATCTTTCATCCCTGATGTAGTTGACCGCCCTAAAAATAGTAGTGAAGACTAAGCATGCCGTGTTCATAAGATTTGTTTAGCATGGTGATGTGTTGTGTTAGCTGACCTGTTCTGCTGATGTCTAGCACTGCCGTACGTACTGCAACAATGTTTTGGTCACAAGAGAATGTAGTTGATTGTGAGGGTTCTTAAATCTCTTTATTTCTGCTGTTGAATTGTGCGTCTCGTTGATTGCCTCTTCTCTGAACATTGTCCGCAGAGCAGGGCTGAGCAAATGTTTCAGTTCGTCATAAATTCAAGTGAACTCCTGACCTTCGGTTTAGAGTCCGACCGGGCTTTTAATATTTCTTTTTATTTTTATTCGTTTGTAACCCCATAACAAACTTTGAGCACCTGGGCTCAGAAACTGGACGTAGGGCACGTTGCCTAAACCAGTATAAATCATGTGTCATTGAGTGTTACGCCACATCCGATTACAACGTACGGCAAAATTATAAATATTTACTTTGGTCACCACCGACAGTTAGCGCCGTCCGTAGGGAAGACGCCGTGCGTTCACGCTTTTGGTCATCGAATGACCCACATTTCCACTATTTTCGGCATGACGGACTCGAGCGATACGATTCGCTTCGGCTCGCTGGAGTTTCTCACGTTCTCACCTGTTGGGATGTGGGTCCTTCCCGTCTTCGAGCCGCTCTAGACCTTTCTCTTTAGAAGTCTGGACTTCGTCGCCGACCAGCTCGGCGTACTCTGCCTCCGCGAGGAGGCACCTGTCCCGGCGCCCACTGGAGGAGGAGTGCCCTCCGCCGACCTCGGGCCACTCGACAACCTCAACGTCGAGACACCTGCGCTTCGCTTCGAGCCCATGCTGGGCTCAAACTCTACGGTGAGTAACGTACATATGGTTCTTTATTCACTATTTAACACCTTTCGTCGACTCTCCGGAGGAGCCCCGTTGTCCTCACCACGACTGCCATGCGATCAGTTCCCCTACGGCTTCGCCTCCCCGGTGGACGCGTACGCGCGGGGGCTCCAAAGGATGCTGACGCCGCCCCCTCTCACATCCGAATTCGTGGGGATGGCGGGCTACGCTCCCACCTCCTTTCACGACCTCGTGGATGACGAGGTCGACAGCGACGGCTCAAGCATCGGCGACGTCGTGGCACCTGGCCACTCCCTGTCTCGGGAGTGCACTATGGCGGTCGCTCCGGGACGACCACATGTGGTAGCGGAGTCTCTACAGACTCACACCCCTCCGGACCCTCGTGCGGAGGCCCTTGCGCGTGCACAGAAGCACGGCGAGGAATTACGACAAAGACGGCAGAGTCAGCCGCCACCTGCGCTGGCGCGCTCGCGGCGCAGCACGCTGCGTCACGCGCGCGTAACCCGACAAGCGGCGTCCGGGGTTGCGCCCGTCAGGTCCAGCGTAACATCCTGGACGGAGGGAACGACCCCCCTAAGTTCGCTCAAGCCGGCCCGGACATTGCTGCTGCGGCGATGCTTCTGCGCGGCCTCTCCGAACCGGCCGACCCCCAGGAACAAGCAATCCACAGGAACCTCCGGGCGCGGGTGTAGACCGCCGTCGTTCACAGACGAAGTTCAGCTGGTATTAAATCGGCTTTTGCTGATTTTGACGACTGATTTGTTGTGAGAGAAAAATACTATTCCACGGCTGATTTTTACGGATTAAAGTTGGCTGACTAACACAAGCGAACAGGACGGTCTCATGATGGTCACCATCCGCTTCTTGCCGACGTCCACGCCTCTGGCCTTCAAGGCCTGGTGCGGCACCGCGGCTCCATCCGCTTGCTGAGGCTGTACGTCAGCACCACGGGGTTCCTAACAATGTCGTCAGCGCCGCACCCGGCGGTGCCTATCAGGAACTCCACCTTGCGGCGCAGCAACTCCGCGGACATGCCGACGAAGCACGGTGCGCGCCGGAACATGGCGAGGAACTCCTGCTCCGTGCATCCGGTCGCGCACATCACGGCGCCATCTTGGCCCGGAACTCGGCGTCTCTGACGCAGTGCAGCGCCAGGAGCGCCCACGCATACATCCAGGAGCCACGCGGCACCCCGCACGCGTCGACGCGCGCGGCCGGCGCCCGGAGCCTGGCGGGCGACCGCAAGATCAACGCCGGCCTCTGCCGCACCGTGGCGACGAGCCGCGCCTCGGGGACGCCGTAGCCGCGGAGCGTGGACATGCCGTCCTTGAGCCATTCGACGCTGTACTTGAGCAGCCACTTCTTGGCGAGGCATTTCATCAGTAACCTGGTGGAGCCGAGAAGATCGAGCCAGAACAGGAGGCGCGAGAGGAGGTTGGTGTGGACGCCCCAGGTGAGCGCGGGCGGGTAGAGCGCGAAGAGGCGCGCGGCCTCTGCGCGGGTGAGGCCCACCGACCGCACGGTGCGGAACTTGGGGGTCGCTGAGGAGCAGCGTTGGGTGGAACGTCACGACGGCGCGGACCTGCGCGCGGGTGAGGCCCTGCGAGCGGAGGAAGGCGAGCGCGGCGTCGGGCCTGTCCGGGGATCTGAGGTGCGCGAACCGCGGGGCCGCCTTCGCGGCCTTGGCCGGCGGGACGCCGCAGGTGGAGACGAGGTAGTCGACCATGAAGTGCGGTTGGTCGGACAACGAAGTGGAGAAGCGGTGGAGGAGGATGTGGCTTCGGAGTTCAGGTGGGAAGGGGACGAGCGGCAGGGGAGGTGTGGGAACGGGCACAACGCGGTGGAGGGCGTGGCGGGCGAGTCGCCGCAGCGCCATGGATGCGCTCGACTGGGCGCCAAGAGACAGGGAGGCAGCCAGGCCGGGACGCCGACCATGTCCGACAAGTGTTCGGGCCGAAAAGGCCTCGTCCAAACTATAAATTCGTTTTTAGAAAATAATTGCAAAAATTATTAGAAATGTACTTTTCTCACCAGCTGGACTGGTCAGATTTAAATTTCAAATCACCAAATTAAATTTCACCATTGCAAACGTTGAGATATCCCTTCTCTACCTAGCACATCTTAAAAATTTATAACCTTTATAGCATTTTCATATGAGCTGTATTATAATTATACCGCAACAGCACAATACATTTTCATTATTTCAGCACTAAAATGACTTCAAATGAAAATGTACTGACCAACAAACTTGTAGATCTTGCTAAGCTCTACAATATTTCTATAAATTTCCTCTCCATCTATTCTCATATGGAATGGTTTTTTTAAGATGTGCTATGAAGAAATGGGATATTTCACCATTTTAATTGGCAAAATTTAAATCTTGTCATTTCAATTCGCAAGAGGAGTACAATTTTTTTTGTGAAATATTAAAAAACTCCGAATCATAGGGAGGGTCTCATACTACTACTTGTGGAGGATGATTATGGTTGGACCAAAGTTGCGCTTGCCAAGCTCACTATTGAAAATTCGAGAACCTGCAGTGGAACCATAATCATGTTACAATTTTAGGGCTTGTTTAGAACGAAAAAAATATGAAATAGAGGAATTTAAAAAACATAGAAAAAAATATAGTGGAAACTATAGGATTTCACTGGAATAGATACTTTGAACTATTGTCTATCTGGATTGGAGGAAAAAAAAAATACAGAACATAAGCAAGGATAGTAGGGGACAGAGCAAAGATTCTTTCTCATGGGTTGGTATGAAGGTTTTATTTTCTCCATTTTGCACATCTCTTATGAGCTCAATTTTCCTTCATTCCAAACACTCTGATGTTGTTCCTTTCATTTGAAATTTATCTCTTTAAATTTTTTAATAATCCTTTGATTGAAACAGGGCCTTACAATACAAAGTTCTACTTTCAACTAATCTGGCACCCCTAGCATGTACTCCTATCTACACCTTTACTTTCTATAGACTTCGTCTTTCCTCTTTGCCTCCACTCACTATCCTCTTTACCTTCGCGCAGCGGTGCGAGGGGTACCGCATCGGGGGCCGTGGGTGGTGCCGGTGGGAGACGACGACAACATCGGCGACGCAAGACTAAGCCGAAGGCGATCGACATGGGTGCACCTGCCGACTACGCTGACAGGGCACCTACTTCTACTGCTGCACTGAGCTTCCCCGAGCCAGATCCGGTGGCGCTGGCGCTGTGCGTGAGTGTGGGTGAAGGGTCGAGATGGCGACTAGAGGGGGGGTGAATAGTCTTTTCTAAAACTTAATCGCGTCGGCTAACCGATACAAATGCGGAATTAAAACTATCGGTCTAGCCAAGACTATACCCCACTATATATGTTCACTAGCACCTTGCAAAGATAACAATTATGCAACAAAGGTACCGGGCTAGTTAGAGCTCTCCTAAATAATTCTAGGAGCAAGGTTACACAAACCTATGCCACTAGTACTTTAAGCAATAAGGGAGCTCCTACACATGCTAGTAAGCAAAAGCACAAAGCTAACTAAGCTCACTAGCAATGCTCAATAACAAGGCAACCAATGCCTAATTAGAGAGCGCAAATTCTTAGCTACACAAACTAAGCAATGTGACTAACAAGGTTACTAAAACCAAATTAGTCACGCAAGGGAGCTACTTCTATGCTACACAAGCAAGAAGGTAATTAGCAAGCTACACAAGCTATCTAATTACAAGAGCAACTACACAAGCTTAATATGTATAAAAGTAATTGCAAGCTTGTGTAATGGGGATGCAAACCAACGGGAAGAACAAGGTTGACACGATAATTTTTCTCCCGAGGTTCACGTGTTTGCCAACACGCTAGTCCCCGTTGTGTCGACCGCTCACTTGGTGGTTCGGCGGCTAATTAGCATCACCCGCTAAGCCCGCACGTCGGGCGCCGCAAGAACCTACCCCTTGAGTGAGGGTAGCTCAATGACACGCTTTACTAGAGTTGCTCTTCGCGGCTCCCGCGGGGCGAGCACAAGTACCCCTCACAAGCACTTCTCCGGAGCGCCGCACAAGCTTCTTGCGGGCTTCGACGGAGACCACCACCAAGCCGTCTAGGAGGTGGCAACCTCCAAGAGTAACAAGCACCACCGGCTTGCAACTCGATCACCTAGTGCCACTCGATGCAACCTCACGATGCAATCGCACTAGAATCGCTCACTCACACAATCGAATGATCACTATCAAGTATATGTGTGATGGAGGGCTCCCAAGCACTCACAAGCATGGACACTAAGTCCCTTGAGGTACTCCACACCAGCCATGGCCGAAGGCCACTTCTATTTATAGCCCCAAGGGCTAAACTAGCCGTTACCCCTTCACTGGGCAACGGTCGGGCCGACCGGACGCTCCGGTCATGTTGACCGGACGCTGGACCTCAGCGTCCGGTCGCTCGCAGACGACCACGTGTCCCGGTTCCAACGGTCACTTGACCTAACCGGACGCAGCAGCTTCAACTGACCGGACGCTAAACCTCCAGCGTCCGGTCGTTTCCAGTAAGCTCCCGAGCATGACTGGACGCGTCCGGTCGAACGCGATCGGACGCAGCCAGCGTCCGGTCACTCTCCAGCTACTGCTACACTCCGCGTTAGTGCGACCGGACGCAGCCTGCCAGCGTCCGGTGCATTCAGATCCAGCGTCCGGTCAGTTGACCGACGCCGGCATCTTCGCGACCAACTCGTTTTCACTTCTAACTTCTTCACCCTTGCACCAAGTGTGCTAACCACAAGAATTTGCATCCGGCACAATAGAAAATAGACATTCCATTTTCCCGAAAGCGCTGAATCGAGAGGGACTCAAACCCATCTCAACCCTGCAAACACCACCGCCTTTGTAAATGTGCCAACACCACCAAGTGTACACCACCATGTGTAAGTGTGTTAGCATTTTCACAATCATTTTCCAAAGGATGTTAGCCACTCAACTTGCCACGCCACTCGATCCTAGCGACAATGCAAAGTTAGATCACTCGAGTGGCACTAGATGACCGATATACAAACAAGTTTGCCCCTCTTGATAGTACGGCCATCTATCCTAAACCCGATCATAAACTTCTCTACACACCTATGACCGGTGAAATGAAATGCCCTAGGTTATACCTTTGCCTTGCGCATTCCATTCTATCTCCTCCAATGTCGATGCAACACATGCACCAACACGATCAACAATGATATGATCCACTTCATATCATCACATGATCATATTGGTTCATCGATCTTGACTCTACTTGCTCTTCACCGTTGCCAGCGTCCATCGGCACTAAGTCTTGCTCAAGCTTCACCGCCACGCGGTCCATCACTCCAAAGCCTTCGACTTGCCCTTCACGCTTGCAACCGGTCCATCAAGCCAAGTCTTGTCTTGATCTTCTCCACCTTGATCACATGACTCAATGTCATATCTCATGTACATTTAAGCTCCTTCATCGTCACATGTGTGAGCTTTGCAACATCTCCAAACCATTTTCACCTCCATGGCATATGTTGCTCACACACATGTACCTGTGGACTAATCACCTGTGTATCTCATATAAACACAATTAGTCCACCTAGGTTGTCACTCAATTACCAAAACCAAACAAGGACCTTTCAGTGGGCCCCCCACATTGGTCATCTCTTTCGACCCGATGCTGGAGGAGCTCGCTGCCTCGCTCGTCGTGAGCCGGCCAATGAGAGCAGCAACACCTGAGTGTCTGCCTGCTACGGCGGCCCCTCAGGAGGTTGAGGCACCGGTGGCGGACACCGGTTCCCCGACGACGGCTGCTCAGTGGACGACAGACTTGTCTCTGATGTCGCCAGTGCAGGGGCCGCCACAACTCACGCCACCACGAGTGAGAGCACCCGGCGTCGTAGAGGGTTCCACCACCCACAGCGACGCGACGCCCACACCACGCGAAGCTGCACGATGTCTCGCACGGTTCACTGAGGAGGTGCAGCTCGAGAGAATGTCGCCTCTAATCGCCAGCCCACCCAGGCAGAAGGTGGCAGCCCATGCCAAAGCAGAGCAGACGGATCGCCGCTCAGCCACTGGCGCACATTCCGATCTCCAAGCGGGGCGAGGTGCTCCTCATGCGGAGGATGGGCTTTGCACCGCCGGCGGGTCCAATCTCATCCACGTCCAAAAGAGCTTACGACGACTTTTTCGCGAGGAACTGGACGTCGAGCGAAGTGGAAGCACTGGACGAGCTGTTCCCGGCGACCGCTGCGATGATTGGTACAAGGCTCTTCTCGGATGACGGAGCAGAGTCGCGCGGCCATTAGCGGAGACGCACAGCTCCGTAGGTGACCGCGCTGCTCGTAGTTTGGTTGTTTATTTTTATGTAATATCGAAGTTTGAAATAATCTCCTAGGAAGGTCCAGTCAAACTGTTAGACCTCCTAAGACGCTCATTAGATGCGTGTTGTGTGTATGGTTGAACCCCTCTTCTTCTTAATTAAAATGATACGCAAATCTTTTGCGTATTTGAGAAAAAAAAACTATCCGTCTCTCTTTTCGTGACTTGCCTTAGCACATACAGAGGCCTAATAAATAGAATCCTCGGTGTGGCGGATCTAGGATGGACGATTAGGGGAAGGACGGGTAAACTTCTTTCTTTTTAGAGGGGAGGTCTCCATTGTTCAAGCCGGCCCTGCTGGATCCGCGCTGCTCAATAACCCTTCCCATCGCAAATGTTAGTTTTTTCAACACGGTGCTTCTCCACCATGACATCAACAAACGGAGCAAGAATCAACGGACCCGCAGGAAGAGTAATGCTTTGAATACACATGATTCATTAAGTGAAAGATGTCACAAGTTAAGATTATATAGCCTATTGACTGCAAGATGAGTAAGCTATGATCCTCTTTACTCCCTCCGTTCACACAAGAATGCAATTCTCGCTTCTCGAGAAGTTCATCAGTTTGAACTTTGACCAAAATTATATAAAAAATACTAACATTCCTGATGTAAAATTAGTATCATTAGATTAGTCATAGAATATATATTCATAATAAATTTATTTGAAGACATAAATATTAATACTATTTGCTATAAACTTGGTCAAACTTGAACTAATTTGATCGGCATGGATCCCATAATTGTATTCTTTTCTGGATGGAGGGAGTAATTATATTGTTATATGTATCCTCTTTGACATGGCTTTTAGAGCAATTTCAACTTTCTACCAAATGCTAGCTCATAAAATGACTCTACAAAAAAACTGCAGAGGGGAGAAGCCTTTTGTTTTACTAGAGGTGTGAAGCTATCTATGTGGCTTAAATGGCTTCTCTAGTTTTTTAGGTGACGCGGTTTGCAAAGAAGACCCGCCCCAGCCAGGAGGTTTGATATTCCAATGGTTGTCGCAGAGATTGACGTCATAGCTCTTGAAAAGCTATTGCAAGAGTATACTCCCTACGTTCATAAAAAAATACAATTCTCACATCTTAAAAAGTCAAACATATTTAACTTTGACTAAAATTATATAAAAAAATGCTAACACTCATGAGACAAAATAAATATCATTAAATTAGTTATAAAATATATTTTTATAATAAATTTATTTGGAAACATGAATGTTAATATTATTTATTATAAAATTAGTTAAACTTAAGCTTGTTTGACCGATACGGCTCCCATAATTGTATTCTTTCTGGACGGAGGGAGCAGTTACAATCAAATCTTTAGGTGAGCTGTTCCTTGTAAAACCACCTTATGGGTGTTTGGATGCAGGGACTAAAGTTTAAGAGGTATCACATCGGATGTCACATGGAGTGTTGCATGAGGTATTCAGATACTAATAAAAAAATAAATTATAGAATCCATCGGTAATCTACGAGACAAATTTATTAAGCCTAATTAATTCATCATTAGCACATGTACTATAACACCATATTGTCAAATCATGAACTGATTAAGCTTAATAAATTTATCTTGTAAATTAGTCTTAATCTGTGCATTTAGTTTCATAAATAATTTATATTTAATACTTCATACACGCGTCAAATATTCGTTGGAATATCGACTAAGTTTAAAGTTTAAGAGGTGAAACCAAACTTACACCGTGGAGGCCGACGTGACGTGACCTCTCCGCACCAAATCGCCGTAGCGTCAACAGGAATGCTGAGTACAATGCGATGCAAATACAAAGTTGCAAGCCCTTCCTCCGAGACTTTACATCCTATAATATTGAATGTTTAGATATATGTATAGAATATTAAATATAGACTAAAAAATAATTAATTATATAGATTATGACTATTTTACGAGATAAATTATTTAAGTCTAATTAGTCCATAATTCGATAATAAAGTGCTACAGTAACACATATGCTAATGACATTAATTATGCTTAATAAATTCGTCTCACAGTTTATCAACAGATTCTGTAATTTATTTTTTATATTAATATTCAAATACCCCGTACGATACTCATATAACCCAAAACTTTACACGTCCATCTAAACACCACCGTATGCAACTCGACCAAGGGCCAGTTTAGATGCGAATTTTTTTGCAAAATGACACTATAACAGTTTTCGTTGTTATTTGATAATTAGTGTCTAATCATAGTCTAATAAGCTTAAAAGATTCGTCTCGTGGATTTTGTCTAAACTGTGTAATTAGTTTTATTTTTTATTTATATTTAATGCTTCATGTATGCGTTTAAAAATTTGATGTGATAGAAAATCTTGAAAAATTGAACAAAACGAAGTAGAACTAAACAGGACCCAACAAATCGTACTACTACTGCTACTACTCCTAGTAAGTAGTACGTGCAACATCATCAACCGAGTAGTAGCTTGAGGAACTCTGATTTGAATGCGTCCACGTGCTTCTGCTGGAGCATGGACACCGACGCCTGCACCCCGTCGCCGTCCCTGGCGCGGACCAGTGCCAGCTGCCCGTCGTGGTTCATCCTGATGTTCTCCGTCCGCCTCGGTCTCCCCCACCCGAAGTCGGCAACATCGTACGCCCTCAAGCCCGACGAACCCGACACGTTCATGAGCCGTTCAAGCCGAAGCGTTGGGTCGCCGGCGAACCTAAAGAACTCCCACCCGGGCCAGCAACCGAGCGGGTCCTCCACCATCTTCTCCATCGCTCCCTGCACCGCCGACGCCGCGGCCGCCAGCGCGCCCTCGCCGTGGAGCTCCCGCGCGGGCAGCCTCGCGAGGCATCCGGTCAGGCAGGCGCCGAAGTAGTCCGCCCCGGCGGGAGGGTCAAGCCGGTCGCGGGCGTCGGCGAAGAAGAACAGGAACACGTCGTCGTCGTCCGCGGCCAAAGCCCTGCCGCGGACGAAGCACGTCCACGCTAGCGCGACGACGGCGACGAAGCTGGACGGGGAGCGGCGCAGCGGCGCGCCGTGCGCTTCGCCGAGGCGGACGATGCGCTGCTTCAGCCGCTTCATGTCCTGGGTGTCCAGGGTGAACGTCCGGCGGGTGAACCGCAGGCGGTCTTCCTGCAGACTCGCGGGCATGCTAGCCTGGAGTGGCGGCGAGAAGAGCAGGAAAAAAGTTGGAAAAAACAACCGGTTTGAAGAAGACTGTGCTCTGCTCGCTGGGGGAATGTGCACGTACCACTGGCAAATCTGGCGCGTACTTCCGCAGGATGCTCCGGGCCAGTTCCTCGCCGCCGGGCAGGCTGACACGGGAGCGGTCGAACACCGGCGGCGCTGGCGGCGTGTCCCCGCGGCTCGCCGCGGCCCACGCCTCGACGAACCTCCACAGCGAGCGGCCGTCGGCGACGCCGTGGTGCACGCTGACCCCGAGGGCCACCCCGCCTCCCGCGAGGCGCGTTGCCTGCACGGCCAGCACCGGCGCCGGCAGCAGGCTCATGTCGAGCTCCGGAACGAGGCGCTCGAACGTGAGCACGTCGTGGTCCTCGTCGCCCGCGAGGCGGCGGGCGTCGGCGTCGCACTCCGCGGCGACGAACCTGACGCCGCGGTCGTCGTCGCCGCCGCCGGTGGAGCGGCAGATGGCGACGTCGCCGGTGTCGGCGAGGTAGTGGAGCTTGCCAGCGAGCGGGGCGTGGGTGGCCAAGGTCGCCGCGAGGGAGGACCGGAGGGACTGGAGGATGGCGTCGAAGGGCGGCAGATGGTCGCCCTCGAAGAGCAGGAGGTGCTGCAGCAATGGAATCACGACCCACTGCGCCTCCATGGCGTTGAGCTTGATGACAGGCTCGGGCGGCAGCGCGCCATCCGGCTCAGCGACGTAGGCGACGTCGGTGATTGTCACAACCGGAGCCATGTGGGTTCTGGGCGGTGCCTGACTGCCTCAGCAAGAACTGTGTGCCGGATCGGAGCTTGCTTGCTTGCCCTCGAGCCTCGAGTGTGTGTGTGTGTAGAAGCCGTGGAAGAGCCCTTAGCTGGTACGGGAAGGCCATCAATGACAGCGCAGCGTCACGTTGAGTTCATCGCGTCGGTGGCGGCTGGGATCCCGTAAGGTGTGTTCCACATGGACCATGACTCCTGTCTCCCATGAGTGGTTGTCTAGTACTTAAACAATAATTTTCCTCAATCACGCTAGAATATGTGTCTCCACGAGCACCCAAATATTCTTTTTACCAATGGATGAACGCCACGTACCTGGATGGCTGGCTTCTCCTTATCCATGGGTGTCTTCCTACACTTGTCTTCTTTGTCTCCGGCGAGATTGGGTTCAGGGTTAGAGTGGGGATAAGGTTGATCTATCACCAGCGGGCTTAGAAGGTAATCTGGGAATCTAGAAGCGGTGGACTGATGTAAGGATAATAATAATAGGGGCTGTCTACCTTGTGCCCGGTTGATTGAGACAACACCATCAACCGGTTGACTTGCCCCACTCAAACAACCGGTTGAGCCAATTCATTCAATCAACCGAAATTTAACAGAGGCCAAATTCACTTCACTTGGCCTATTATATTAGGCCAAATCAAATATAATAACAAGGAAGCAAAGCCAGTTCAGATTAAAGCAACTGATACTGATAGAAACCAATATCAAATGAGGAAAAAAAAACAAAAATTGAATTCCATATTCTTTCACAACCAAATCATTAGACAAATTGAATAAAACAATACAACATTCAATCAGAGAGAAACTTACACCAAAGCAGTACAAAACTTACACCAACCAGTTATACAAATTATAGTTGAAAATACAGTATAAATTATGGACATTTCAAGTGTAAAATAAATTACAGAGCAATGTAAAGAAGCTAAATAGATTAGCAAGTATAGCTATGGCCAGCAAGAACAAGCACCAGGAAACTCCAGAAACCAACTCAAAAAAAGGACTTTGAGATAATTCAAATAATCAAATGGACAAATGTACAGGCAAAAATATCCAAATTTTTTTTCTATGGTAGCCATATTGCAAATAAAAAGGTGGCTAATAATTCAGAAATGAAAAATAAACAAATTAACAAAATTAGAAATTCTTAATGAGAACAAACCTTACAAAAACAACATCACTCTAATCCAACTTACATCAACCTGCCATTAAATTTACAGTGAATATTAGAAGTAAATATAAAAGGAAGAGGGTGTAAGTACATGATCTATAATCCAACAAACCCAATTCATTAAAACATTAAACTACAAGACAAGAAGTAAATAAACAGAATACTGGAGGTCATTGATAATATGGAATCAGGAAGTTCAGAAACGAAACCCACTCCCACAACACCCTGATTGTACCAAATAAACTAAATCTGTATAGGAAACAAACTCAGCTGATTTGGTCATCTGATCAAACAACTGCTTAGAGAAAGCCTCTTTATTTAGAAAATGGGCTACAAACTTGAAGCAGATTGGTCATAAGACATTTATCCAGTACAAGGCCCAAAACTACAACAGGTTTATTTTTCATAACTTGATCAAGCTACAGGCCCAAATAAGACCCAACAAAACAAGGCCCAATAGGGTCATAAGAAATTTATCCAGCACTTAGACAAACCCAAAATTACAAATTGGTCCGTACAATGAAAACATAACAACCACAGGGGGCAAATTGAAATAATATGCCTTGCAATCCAAGAAGCTCAGAAACGAATCTACACAGAGAGAAAAGACACGTACACTTGCCTGGGTTTCGTCTCCAGGGCAGCCACCATCGAACTGGGGGAAAATAACTGCATCCAACTCAGATCTGACTACAAGCTTCATCCACAAGGAGGAGAATGCAACCACCTGATGAAAACTGGGAGTTTCACCTGCATCTACTTGCAGAAAAAACACAGGTAAGATCCTGAATTCAGAGAGAAAAAGTTGAAGTCATGAATCTACATGTAGATTGGATACAAATAACAACAGGTTATCATGAAACACAAATCTCCATAGTAAAAAACTAGTAGAGTGCCATAACGTTACCAAATCCTTTTCTTACACTTACTGACACCTAATTGAAACATGTGTTTTACAGAATCATAGCAGGGCTCCAGAGATGCAGATTTAAACAGATAAATCAACACAAGACAAGCATATCCACAATTAGATCGGTACACAGTTTCCATATTTACCATCAAATCCATTTGCTCAGTCCAGTTCAAGTACTACAATGAACCAATGGATAGGAAACATGGGACTAATGTACAACATACATGTATGTCTTTTAAACATAGAAAAGATAAAATCTAACAATGCATAAACTGATGCATTATAGCTGTTGTGCAGACACAACCTTGGACAACACAAACATTGACAAATCCAGGAACTGCTCATGTGATCTCTGGAACAAGTTCAAACAATCCTTCAGCAGAACTATGGGGGTAGAATACAGACCATTGCCAAATACAAACTGCCAGTAAGGTAATACCACAAGAAACCCTTCTCCAAAAAAAATAAACATTCATGATGGATCAAAGAACAAAACTTTAAAATTTACTTCAATGCTTGCAGGAGAGCTTAACAGGACTACTAATGGAGCAAATAAGGAACTTCCAAGAAGAAATATATTCGGTAAGAAAATATTTACACTTCAAAAAATACAAAAATTACACCTACTCTACATGTGTAACTTCTGAACAGTGCTAATGTAATAATTACACTATGGGTTTCAGTTAACTCAGGACATGTAGGGATCTTATACAAATATGCTCTTAGGTCAACATATTTTTTAGGTTAGAACAGCAAAAAATTGATTACATATATTTGAAATATTACACTGCATTAATCAAATTTAATTAACTAATTCTACTTAATGGAAATAAATGCAGCAAAATGTGGAAGCCAATCAACCAGTGTCAGACTATTGCACAGGGAGTGAGTATGACAGATCAAGTACATTACAAGAAAAAGAGGTAAACCAAAAGAACAATAGTGAAATGAGCACAAATTAAAATAGATTCTTGCCTGATTCACTTATGAACCAAATTTACAAATTTCACTGGGGGATATCAACAGCCATCCTGAATGGAACAATGATAACAATTACTCAATTTTAGATTGTTAGGTAATATATTTATACATCAACCACCTCTAAAATATATAAATTTACCAAAAAAGCATTAAGCTAGATTCAAATAGTAATATTGATTACTAATTGTATTTTTAGGATAATCACATATCAAACTAGAATGAAGATTACTTAACAGAGAATGAAGATCGACAATGGGGCGATGCAATCTTCAAAAACATGCAACTCCAACAAATACAAGAACCTACAATGGTCGAGGAAGAGGATCAGTCAAATACAACATCAGAAGTCACAAGGACAAATGCAGAGTCATTAGATACTCACCAGGTTCCATCAGAAAAGCAAGACAGCACAGTGACTGATGCAGACAAGGAACTGACTGAACAAGAGATAGAAGCATTTATCATAAGTGAACAAATAGCAGCATCAGAAGGCAATAATACAGATTTGAACAGCATCTACACACCTTAGTTAGGAATGGAATTTGAGAGCAAAGATGCTGCTGAGCATTTCTTCAACTTCTATGCATCTCTCGCAGGATTCAAAACCGTAGTTGTACATGTCGCTAGGACTTCAAGCCTGAAAAGAGACAATGAGATGATCAGAACTACAGTAAAGTGTAACAGGTATGGAAAACCACTGGTCAAAAAGAATACAGAACAAAAGGAGGCACAAGTGGATGAACAGATTGGAAAAAAGAAAAAGAAACCAAGGAGGACTAATGTCTTAGACAAAAATAGATTGCTAATGTGTCATGGTTGCTAGTGAAGATAAGGGTGTTTGAAGAATCATCAGACTGGATTTAGATCACAACCATGATCTATGTCCAGGACAACCCTTAAGTGGACACAAATATTTGACAGAATTAGAGAAGGAACTTACAAGGACTTTGAACGACAATAACATACCTACAAGGCAAATCGTATCTATATTATCACATATGAGAGGTGGGCCAACAACATTACCAGTAAAGAAGAAGGATATCAGCAATTACAGAACAAAAATCAACAGACAAGTCAGAGGCACAGATATGACAAAGGTATTAGAATACTTCAGAACCAAAAAGGCAGAAGATTCTACATTCTTCTATAGATTCCAATTAGATGATGACAAAAGAGTTTGCAATATATTTTGGAGAGATGGATCATCACTGAGGTATTATGCAGATTACGGAGATTGTGTCAGTTTTGATGCAACATATATGACAAACAAGTACATATTGCCATTTGCTCCTTTTGTTGGTATCACAGGCCATGCACAAACATGTATATTTGCATGTGCTTTCGTACAGGATGAGACAAAGGAGACATTCAAATGGGTCTTTGAAACATTCCTAGAATCAATGGGAGGAAAAAGACCTAAAACTATAATAATAGATCAAGATAAGGCTATGAAGGGGGCAATTGCAGAAGTGATGCCAAACACAATACCTAGAAATTGCCTATTTCATATCAAGAACAAATGCTACAACAAGAATCTAAAGGTTTTTGCAGCTAAGGGGAATGAAGGACTCTATGAGGAATTTGAAGACATAGTCAACAACTGTCTCACAGAGCAGGAATTTGAGCACTTATGGGAGGAGATGATCAAAGATAAAAAACTAGAGAAGAACAAGTATTTCACAAGAATGTGGGAAATGAGGAAAAGATTCATACCAGTCTACTATAAAAATGATTTCTTCCCCTTTATCCAAACCACATCAAGAAGTGAATCTACAAATTCAAGATTTTAGGATAATGTGGGCCCAACCTATGGCATCATGAGCTTCGTGACAGAGTACCAATGTATAATAGACACCATAGAAAGAGCAGAGAACCTAGAGGATCACTATAGCTGCCAGAAGAGACCAAAGGAACTACTTTTTGGCTACACAATTGAGAGGCAAGCACATGAGCTATACAATAGAAACATATACAACAAATTCTAGGTTCAGATGCAAGCTACTTCAACACTAACATACAGAGAAATCGAAGAAGGCAAGGCATTTGAGGTATGGCAAAGAAGCAACCAGGTACATAAAGTTCATAGGATAAGAAGATACATAGTGCTCACTGACCTGACAGAGGGAAAGGAAGAATTCAGTTGCATATGCGCCAAATTCAACAAAGACGACCTGCTTTGCTCTCATGTCCTAAAAATCATGATAGAGAAGGAAATTAGCAAAATACTAGATAAGTACATATAGACAGATGGAGGAAAAAAGATATGAGATTGATCAAGCAAAGAGTTGAAGATACAACAGTGAAAACTAGTTCATTGCTTAGATTCAATGTGCTATCAAGGATGTCGACGACTATGAATTCAAAAGCAGCAAAAAATGTAGAAGCTATAGTTTACCTTATGGCAGAGATGGAAAGGATTGACAAGCACCTGGACAACTTACTTGCACCTCCAATTAATGATGACTCCCAGAATCAAACAACAGCAGAAACACAAGTACAAACAGAAGGAAATACAGAGAATCAAGAGAGTAGTTCAGTTCAGCTACTAGAAGATCCACAAGTAACACAAAAGAAGGGGAGACCAGAAAAGGCAAAGAGGTTCAAGACAGTAATAGAACAAGAGAGAGAGAGAGAAAGCAAAGAAAAAAGAGACCAACAAGAAGAAGCAAATTACAGCAAATGAAAATTCAGGTCAGTATCATATATAACAATAAGTGATATTCATTAGTAAGAAAATAGATTTTGAATACATAGACATATCAAAGTATTAGAACAACTCTAATCTCTACTTCATTTGTGTCACACAGTTTCACCGGTGAAGCCCAAGTCAAAGAGAATGAAGAAATCAGCAAAGAAGAACAATGATACACATGCGACCAACTCAACAGCTTTGATCAACATTTAGATGAAGGCCATATGATCAACATTTAGAGCAACAAAATTTATGTAATACTTTAGCGAACTTATCATATGTAATCAATGTTCTATTTTTATGATGTGCCACATAGCACAAACATATTGTAAGTCACTTAAGTGGTATCCTATTACAGACCAAAAGACAGAGATAAAAGTTCATAGACTGGACCTATAGCTATACAAAATAGTAAACTAACTACAGTTGGGACGAAGATAGAAACACATCGGCTCCATCTACTGATAACCACCATCCTGAAAAAATATATACATAATAAACAACTTAACTAAAAATGAACATAAAAGTGAGAAAAATATGCACAGATACACCTCATCATGATCAAAAGTGATCACTGGATTCTTGTTCCCAGTGTTCTTTGGGTTGAAAAACATTTCATTTGCTAACTTGACTCTTATATTTGGAATGTCATCACTACTAAATAAAGAACACAGAGAAGAACGAAGCGAAG
This sequence comes from Miscanthus floridulus, assembly GCF_019320115.1. Lineage (NCBI taxonomy): Eukaryota > Viridiplantae > Streptophyta > Magnoliopsida > Poales > Poaceae > Miscanthus > Miscanthus floridulus. Next base: position 76,086,094 of record NC_089591.1, read on the forward strand.
TCCAATACTCAAGAAACATCATAATGTAAATTCCTGAATCAAAACTGCGTACAAAAAATTTAAACTAATTAAACGAAGAAGCAAAAACAGCCAGGAACATAAACAAAGGTAGTGCAAACACTGTAATTATTTAACAAGAGAAACATACTTATCATATGGAGACTGCTTGGGCACAATGGGATATTTGACACCATAGTCTTTGAACTTCATATCACGCTTCACAAGCTTGTCCCACCAGTATGTAAATTTAGGGATCTAGAACAAAAACAATAATTACATGAACAAAACATTTCATAAACAACAATAAAAAAATACAACTTAATTAAAAGAACCATACCATCTTTCCTCTAACATATTCATGGTAAGCATGGACCTCAGTATACAAAGAATCAAGAAAAACAAACTTATTATCCTTGATATCAACGACGAATACAAACCAATGATCCTCATAGAAAGTTGGAAAATACAACTGCATACACAAAGAATAATATTATATGTACCTAATAAAAGAAGAAGGAATAAGAAAAGGAGATCATTGTGATAAAAAAACCAACCACATCAGACTTAAAAAGGGGCCTTGACTTCGCAGAACGCTCAAAAGCTTTCATCATAACATGCCCAAAAATTTCATCATGATCTTTTAGCAGGTTGTCCTATATAAAAATACAGAGCAATAAACAAACAACCATGCAGAAATGAAGCTACATAAATAGCAAATTCAATATATCAAGAAACTTACTAAAATATTCGGAAAGAAGTAATGACGCTTAGATATGTCTGGGTGACCATCTAGGCGGCAAAACAAATGATAACAAAATGCAGCAACTACATAATTGTTGACTGTACCACAAAGCTTCATAGATTCACCTAAGGACCAGTAGGTGCAACGAACACCTCCAAAGCACAAAGCATCCAAACTACAGACAACATTAACACATGACATGTCTAGGATTATTACAGGGGAAACAAAAGAAGCTCACAAATTTTAGATAATAAAATTCAGACATGCCATGGATACTATGAAAAACAATAATAGATAAGATAAACAAAAGAACAAGAAGGAAAAAAATTACTTGCTAGAACGAGAACTGGCCAAGGCACAGATAGCTTTGTAATTTGCTAATTCAGACGGAGAAGGTTTGAACTTATCTTCATTGCCAATGAAATCATTAATAAGAACTCTATTTGGACAAACCATTCTTCTAGGGCCATGAAGAGGAACTTTCCCACCAGTTGAAGAATCCCTGACTTTAAAATCAGAACGATTGGCCAAACTTTCAGGATTAACAGATAAATCAGCAGGAAAACCATGAGTCTTGCCAAGAGAGAAACAAGGAGTTTGTGTGCTCATCCTCATATTTTCCAAATTAGAATTATACATAGCGTCTGATTTCTTGGTCTGGTGCTTAACAGTTTCAAGAAAAGGCCTCGAACCAGTACAAATAATAGGGGAGGTATCCTAAAAAAGGAATACACTTAGTAAAATAAAACTAGTATCAAATACCAGTAGAAGTAAAATACAGAAAATGAAATTATATAATGCAAAAGCTTACATTCTCTTTATCAGAAAAACCATGTCGCTTATTGCCACGTCCATTCTTGCCAAAATTACTAAGGACAGGGAAAACAGAAGACTTTCTAGAGAGATGATGGGTAATACGAGGAGATCCATCATCAGTCAAAGGAAGAGTTTGCATGAATATATGATCCTACACAAAATCAAAATAAAGCCAAAACTGATAAAAAATACAATGAACTTGCAAAACAGATAGCACCAAAATAATAACTGACCTCATGTATATTGTTCATCGAACCATTCTGAGAATTTTGAGAGATCTAAAAAAACACGAAATACTATTTAAAAATACTAGAGAGGGAAAACAAAGACAAGCAGCAAAAAAAGTTAGGTAAAAACCTTAGCACGACCCAATCTTGATCGATGACGAAAAGGAGAAGGAGAAACAGAATCGGGAACAATGCCATTCTCCTTGTCAATAGGAATCATATCTCCCTCCAAGTCAATAACACCATCACATCCAACAGATTGGCAACCAACATTACTAATGTCACTCAAAGGATTATGAACAGAAGCAACACCATCATTCAAATCAAAGACTACATTTGCGAGAGCAGCAGCACTTTTAGACTTCAATTGTGGATGAAGAACAACATGGGAACCTAAACAAAATGTTTAATATTATTTATAGGTTCAATCTAAAGAACAATAAACTATGATCACAACAAAAACTCCAACAACTAAAGAAATAAGAACCATTACTCTTTTTCGCAGTAGGCTCATCATCCTTCAAATCAACATCTATGACCTGAGCACTGTGAAGAGCAACATTCTTTTGTGTAGACTTTGAAGTGGAAGCAACAAAACAATTAATAGAATCCTGATAGAAAAAATAAAAAATGTAACTATAGAAATTAATTAAGGGGGGAAATAGAAAGGACAAGAAATGACCTTAGCAGCAACAACATTAGCTTCTTCTCGCTCAGATAAAACAGGAGATACATTATCTTCATTTCGATCAACATCAGAACCAATTTCATCATTGTCATCAGGAATAGTCTTAGAAATAGCTTGCATAATATCAACGACCAAATCCTTTGATCTAGCATCAATTCTACATATGTGACGCATCATCTTTGCAAACATATCTTGAAATTCCTTTGAAACATTCCCAAGAGAAGTCACATCCATCGACAACGACATACCAGAATTAAAGCAATGCTCATCAATCAACCTTGATATTTCAAGCTTCAAACTTAAAGGAAGCTGACAACCAGAAACACTTTCCATCTTATTACAAAATTCAACATCAAGGTCATCGGCACAGGTTACTGGTCTAAGACAAACACACTACCAAAGGGAAAAAATATAAATGAGAAGAAAATTCAACCTTACACAAATGAAACAGAAAACTGAAAAAAGACATGAAGGGAAAACATATCTATCTAACCTTGTAGTAGCAAGTTTTCTCAAACTCAAGCAAGGGTCTATAACCATAGACACCAGGAGATTTCACATCAAGATTAGCATAAAACTAAATCATATCTTCTGTAACACCCCAGGTGTTTGCCACCAGTTAAGCAATGGGTTTGAGCTAAAACATGGAATATTAAGTAATGATGAAGATGTCAAGGTCAAACCTATAGAAATGAGCCCCAACCTAAACTTGGATATTGCACCTTTGCTCGCCTATAGACCCCTTTTCAAGATATATGCTTGGGTGGTGTTATTGGAATATCTTCATGTGTCTCACATCAATACCCATCTATATGGATCATTGGAAAAGTTTCATGAAGTTTGGAATCAAAAAGTCACATGAAATGATAAGTTATATCCTTATTGGAATGATTTTACTAAGTGCCTGAATTGCACTATAAAGTGAATGGAATTCTTGATCGTCAACCAAATCTTACAACCTTGCCCAAATGACTCTAGATGAACTCTACAACAAAAGTCATGAAAGGTTCATGTTGAGGAGAAGTCAAGAAAATGCCTCAATCGGTCAATAACTCTAATTTAAGCTTTATAGTGACGATACTTTGACCTATGTTGACCAACCACTTACAGTGCTTGTATGGAGTTGCACCTTAAATAAAAGTTAAAGATTGGGTAGAGTAGAACAAACTTTGTTTTTGGACTAAGAGCTAGATCAGCTTGGAAGTAAGTCAAATCAAGGTCACAAGATCAAATTTGCTGCTGATTTCAGCACTTAGAAAAATTTCTAAGTCTGGAATCCATTGTCATCACTGTTGGCATTCCGCGTTCTCCGAAATTCATTAAACAACTTGAGTTGGTCCAAAAAGAGAAGTTGAAGGTTATACTATGGAGAAGAGCATGCAAAAAGTTGCACTGAGTTTGACCGAGTTTTGACTTCCGAAAGTGAATTTTCGTGACCGTTATCAAGGCGCTGACACTGACAGTTTGTGGCCTAATTACCCGCTGTTAAAGAACTCTAATGACCTTGGTCTCTAAATGAAAAATGTAGAGCAGCTCGCGGGCTTCAAACTTTGTTTTAGGCCCAGTAACTAATTCGGCCTGTAGCTAGCCAGAACTGACGCCCGCTCTGCCCACTTCTACGCGCACCACGTGTTCGACGATATGCCGCGTGGTCTTCTTGCATGGACGCCGCGCGCCCTCTCCCTTGCCGCGTGCCCTCGCCTCCCTGCGGTCGCTTCGCTGCTTCTCCGCGCGCGCCAGGCCGTTATGGACGACCGGGCTCACTCTCTCCCTTGCACCCTCGCCTCGCTGTTGCTCGCGAACGCGGGCAGTCATGGCCGCCATGGCCGAGCTCGGCCTCGTCGCGTCCCCGCTGCTCAGCCCTTCCTCTTTCCAAGCCGTCAGTTCCATCACCTTCCTCTCACCATGCCGCACCTCTGGACCTCCTTTACCGACGCCTTTGGCCGCTGATGCTCCCCGCCGTCGGAGCAGCTGCCGTCGCCGCCGCGGCTACTGTGGCCGCGCCACCACAGGCCGCGTCGGGCCAAGCTGAGCAGCCTAGCGTGTGCGTAAGGGCCCCCTAGTGCTCCCCCGCCCCTCAGCCGCCGACGACGTGCCTTCTCCGGCCGGATTCCGCGAGCTCCGACGACCTCTCTGTTCAAAATTCGCGTCAGGGACTTCGCGCGACAATTCGACGAAGTTCAGGGTCCTATCTGCATTGTCATAGACTCAGGTGAATAGTGCCGTAGGACTGGTTTGTAATTATTTTGCAGGAACTTTGGAAATTCATAGTAAATCGTAGAAAATTCGTAAAATAGTAAATGAGGACTTTTTGGAATCCTTGTGAAATTGTCTATGCAGTGGATCTATAATATGGCATGTTTTAGTTTAAATATTTTGCGGTAAAAATAGATTTGTGCAGTAAGGTTTTAATGCTAGTTGAATTTGTTATTTTTCATAACTATAGATCTAGGGCTCCAAATGAAGTAAAATTTTTGTGGCATGCTACTCATGTGATAGTTGATGTGTGGTAAAAATTTCATGAGTATTGGATGAAGTATGAGTGAGTTATTGGTTTATCTTGCTCTCACATGAATTCTTGCTTTAGCAACTTGTCTTTTTCGTAGAGGTTGCTATATATATCCAAATGGAGTGAAATTTATACAGTAGACTATTAAGAGGATATGTGAGCCACTGTAATTTTTGTAGAAGTTATTGTGCACTTTTGGTATATGTTCATTAAGTCACCTTATTATCTAAAATAAATTAAGAAATGCATTAAAAGAATTTATTTGGTCATGGACACTAGGTTTTCTGGTGTTCTTTAGTCATGTGTGACATGTTGGTAAAGTTGGTTTTGCCTAATTATGTATTTGCAACATAAGTTAATAATTATTTTCTTGCCGATGTGGTTTATGGATAGATCTGGGAACTTAGCAAAGTTCTTCATGATAATGTGCTTTGTTGTGAAACTTGTTTATACAAAAGTTGTAGATAATTCATGTATCTAGCTTCTATTAAAAATTGGTGTCATTTGGCCAAGTAGTTTAAGAGTATAGCTGTTTAAAGTTGGGTTTCAGAAATGGCTGTTTTCTGTCAATTGTAGACCAGTTTCTGTAAATGAATATATTTGACTTAGTTAACTTGAGAATCATGCTGAGATGATTAAAGATGAAATGTAGATAATTTCCTAAGCTTTCCAGAATGTCTTGTTTCATATCATTTGGATTTATAAAACTCCAGATATGATTGATTTATGAAGCTGTTGTTTGCAAGTCCAGAAATTGGCATATTCCGGTTATAGTTGTTGCTTCACCTTGACTTGCTTTGCATGTTGCTAAGTGTGGTTCACGTCCTTGATAATTAAGTTAAATACACCTGAGATCTTGTGAGACTTATGTGCCATGTATAATATTCTTTGTTATCTTAGCATGATAGATTGTGTGATGTTAAGTTAAGCATCGCAAAGTACTTAAGTGTGTTTAGTGTAAACGATGCTTGTCTTGCTTGCTATTTGTGATGCGTCTCATGGTACTATTCTTCATATTCATGCACTTGCATCTTGCATCTCATCTAGGTACGCTAGATGAACCACGTGAAGGACGTGATGTTGGAGCCGAATCCGAAGACGATGTATGGGTATCTGTCCCGAAGATGGAAGGACTAAGCGAGTGCTAGGATCTGAGATGTCACCAGGATGGTGCAAGCTAACTGAACTGACTTGTGTCGGATCCCAGGCAAGCCCCGGAGCATTATAAGCCTCCTAATTTATAAAAGCAATTCTTTCTATATATGAGTTATATATTGTTGCATTAAGTTGTAGGAGTTGGTTGAAACCGTTGATGCATTTATTACTATCCTTGCCTACCTTATTACCTTTTTACCCTGTTAGGTCAGGATCGAATAACTGCTTAGCCTTGCTTAGACCGGTAGCGATCGGTGATATCCGGTCACCTACATTATAGGTGGTTACTGGAAGAATTTAGCTATGGAAAGAATGATATCCTGGAAGTAACCATGGGGTAATGTAAATGGAGACCGGACGGGATGTCGATAGAGAAGCAACAAGACATGGAGGTCTTGGGTGTGGATCTATCCCCGTCTGTGTCGATTAAGGACCGACCGTTGTTGGGCCTCGAGTCATGTTGAACGCATGCCTTACATTTAGCTGGCCGGATAAAGTACCTTCCGACCGCGAAGCTGGGAGATTTTTCGGGCCGAGTAGATTGCCCGCAACGCACTGTGCCGGAGCAGGTGTGGTAGGACACGGGGGCGAGATGATAGACCAAAGTGCAGTCGGTCGGCCCCCGGGTACATGTGGTTCCTGGCAAACTCGAGATTCCTGGAAAGTTGACTCGGTGATCAATATCTCACTTTAGCGGGTGAGTGAGGTTTGTGTAAGGAATAAATCACCAGCTGGTTAGGAATCGATTCGAATCGCCATCGCTCCTGGATAGTGAGCACTTGACTCGAGTTACTGCATCGTAGTAATTATTATGGAACAATGATGGTTATCTGGATGGTATGAGATATGCTAAATCTAAATTGGTAACTGGATGTTATTGGTTAATCAAGTGATTGCTATAGTACATGGGCTTACCTAGATGAATAGGTCATAATAAAGATGATGCAAAGTACTTAAAATGGTTTCTTCATGATAGCTTATGCTTTTCGCAAACAAGTCAGCTAGCCCACTAAAGAAAGCCTTGCATGATCCTTGGTGTCATTTGTTTTGGTTTCCGACGGGTAAGTCTGGCTGAGTACATTCGAGTACTCAGGGTTTTATCCCACCTTGTTGCAGGTGAAGTTCTCGACCTGTTGATGATGGTGGCTAACCACCGGTGGGCTCGGTGATTCTATACTTACTTCTCATCTATATGCTTTTGTCGGATGATGTCACTATGCTAGCAATATATTTGGAACTTATATTAATGTAATCATTTGAAAGCTATGTTGTTTTCACTAAGCGGTTTTTGAAACCCAAACTTGTACTATTATTTGTTAACCCCTTTGTAATATTATTTCCGCTGCAACCCGATGTATGTGATGTGTATTTGCTTAATCACGCGATCTTGGTTGTGATGTTGATTTACCGAGGTCTTTCGGGACACTCGGCGGACTACCGGGTTTATATGAGTGAAAGTATGGGTGTGTCAACGTGTTAGCGGGGACAACCGTACTTGATCTTATATAAATTGGGCGGTTCTGTCACAGCTGGTATCAGAGCGAGATTAAGCATAATACTATCATGTACATAGTTTTAAAAACAAAGTTTTGGTTTTAAAACTCCTATTTTGACTAAAACTTTTGCTACAAGCAAATTTGTCAAAACTTAATTGCAAAACTATGCTAGCGACATCTTCCTTTATGCCTAGTTAAGGACTATTAGGTGGCTATCTAAGTACTAACTTTAAGGGATGTACTTTATTGCAATTTTTCTTTCGTCGTCCATACGGCGTGCTATTGTATGGATGTCATTCACTTGAATGGTAATGTATGGATCAATTGCCTCTACGTCCAGGTAAGTGTGAGTTGTGAGAGCATGACCGTCCAACTATCGGTCTAGGGGAGAGTTAGCTGTGGTTACTGGAATATTTACATGTTACACACATGTATATATGAAGGTACTTAATTGTGGGTATATCTGTCGGGTAGCTATGGATATCGAAGTATATACATCTGGGGATGTATATATGGAGAGTATCTTAGTTTACTACTTTCATTATGTGCTTATTTATCTTTTTGTGGGGATGGGCTGCAATGAATTTGCCTGTAGGTACGCTAACCACGAATGCGTAGATTGAATGTAGCTGACGACTAGCTATATACCGAGAGAGTACGTGTTATGCCACCGACATAAAACGTGATTGTCGCCTTAGGCTGGCAATTTTGTGAGGACGAATAGGACGAGCATGCATCATGATTGTGCTTGTGCATAAATATGCCTCCCTTCCTTTGTTCTAAGTAACTTGTGATCGATGTATTGCACTATCTTCCTTGTGTGGAGTTAAACAAGAATGCCTTGTTCCTTGTTGCTTGAATAGGAAGTGCTTGAGAAAAGTGCGTGCTTAGCCTTGCTAGAAATAATTGTGGTTACATGCTTAACCTATAATGTCCTCTAGTTTAGCCAAGTGGTGGGTATGTATGCTTGTTATTTAATTAGTGCCATAGTTATCACCCTTTTGTCCTCGGTAAGCATACGAGTGTTGAAGAACGCTATACTAGAACCGCGTCCAAGTTTTGGTAATCTCATGGTGGTCGTCTCCAACTAAGTCCTCTCTTAGGAACCTAAGCCTGTGCACGTGATTGCTAGCCCTTGAACGTTGTGCTACGAAGACCTTTATCCATGCCTTTGCTTGACCTTCGACCCAAGCTTAGCTCCCTTCTTTGCTCGCAATGTTTTGTGGTTGTCCCGCTCCTGTGTGGGAGGACCTTGCAAGAAATCCTTGATAGATCTCATTGCTCCTTCTACTGATGATCTGGTGCAACGCTAATTGCTATCTACCCTGCTTTGGAACCTTTTCCTCGCAGATCCTATCATTGCTTTAACAACTGAATCCTTAGTCAGTGCATTGGCTCTGTCCCTTGAATCTTGTTTATTTTTGTCTCCAAATCTCTCAAGTCTATGGACATTTATCAGTCTTGATCTCATGTTGCTGCTCGACAAGACCAAATTGTATGTTAATCTTGACCTGGTAATCACTTGGTGGACACAAGACGTATATGGAAATTCGGCAAGAAGTCCCCTGCTCAGTGGTCTTTGGCAATTAAGCTATGCTCTCTTGCGTCGTGTTTTGATCTTTGGATCCCCTGTTTATTAACTCCTAACCTTATGACTACCTTTGTTTGCTGTCCCTCCTTTGCGTAGTGCTTGCTCCTATGCAACCCAATTTATGCCATGTGAGATTTCTTGTAGGTTATATGTTCAGTAATGGTGCCACGATTAGCGATCTATGGTGCCGCGACGAAACCGAGAGCCTCCTGTGGGTGCACACACAAGGCTGTGCTGCTCGGCACGTGCTGGTATCGAGGTTTCTAGTCATGATCCATTGCAGAACTACACCAATATGTTATTCTCACTTGAGCTCTTCCTTGGTTATCTCTCCTTATCATGTCAAGAGATCTATATGCAGAACTAGATGCAATAGGACTTCCTTCTGGAGTAGTCCAACGGTTAACCTTTGAAGAACAGGTCACTAACAGGAACATAAATAGACTGCAAGAGGTGGTAGACAAGTGACTCTACTCGACGTGACTGTCCCTGTAATGATGTCGATCATCTAGTGAGCAACTTATGTCATTTTCATTGGATCAGAAAGGTGCACCACACTTAAGGTTGAACAAGTTATCAGTCGGATGATAAATGGACTAGGAGATTATGTGCTGTAATAGGTCACCTGGTATATATGAGATTCCTGTCCAAGTTCTCAATCTTTAGGTGCATAAGGATCACGTAGACGAACCGACCTTCTTTGGTGTGACCCCTTTCTGCAGACTTCAATGGCGACCATCTATAGGCTTTGACCACAATTTTTATTATCAAGAGTGAAGATTCGGAACCTTTTAGTGTTGAGGGACAACTGATTTGTTACCAGTAGGAAAGTTAGTCTTCAGTTAGGTAACGACTATTTGGTAACTATGAAGGCCAGATTTCACAGAACAATGTTGATCAAGGAAATAGCAAACCTGGCCCCGCAATGCAGGTGCTACTTCTTCTCCAAATGTGCTATCCAGTCAATTCTATCTTTGGCAATCACGTATATAGTACAAGACGTTGTATCGGCTAGGTAGGAGCTAGCAAAAGCACGTCCCTAGTTTTTAGTCAGCATCTTTGTGCCCCAAGGTGCCACTAACACATGTGTCCGGACTCTATTGGATGAAGTGCCGAAGGATATATAGGAATGGTTCCTTGTCAATATAGAAATGCCCTACATGTGGAATAATGTTTTATGCCCTGCGAAAACATCCCACCAGTTAAATGCTTGTGCATAGTCAAGTTGGTGTCTAGAACGATGGTTGAAGTATTACCAGAGAAGCATGTAAGGAAAACTCTAGCCTCCATCCTCAGCTAGAGAAAGACTGCTGCTGCTATGAGAAAGGTTAGAGAGTGCCAAACACACACCTCAACGTGTGGAGCGAAGAAAAGGGAGGACACGAAATCTGTCTAGATTTTGTGGCACTAAACCGGTTATCTTCAAGCCGGCGGTTAGTGACTCAAACGGAGCTGGATTGACCCCAAACTTGGTGATCTCATTCATTGCTTAGGACCCTTCAATGTCTTAAGTTAGTTTGAGTATTGGTTGAGTAAAACATCGGATTAGAGAGATATCTTGTCGGCTTGGTTTGCTGCCATTTTCAAACACAGCAGTTTTGGTAGATGAATTATTTGGATGGTCAAACGGTGCCCATTTGAGTTGAATTTTGGTGAGTAGTTAGAAGACTCATGGATCTGTATGCCTACCAAAATTCATGCATAATGGAGCTGTAGTTTGTGAGATATGAATAGAAAACAAAAGGGTACAGAATCTGCAATTCCGTTGTGACTGCGATCATCATTTGCATTAGACAGTTGTGTTTGTAATTCATGCCAAGGAATTATAACTTGTAGGTATATTGCTGATTAGACAACCCTCCATACCCTTGAGAAGACTAATTGCACCCCTATGTGCCTTGCCTTTGCCCTCTTAGATCAGCAATGCATGAGCAGTCAAGGTGTTCTAGAAGTCAAAATTGTGCCCTTGCAATTCGAAAGCAATTGGAAAGATGTCAAACCGCAGATTTTTGGATTATGGTTTTTGAGATATTGATTGGCCTTGGAATGGAAGTCTCGAAGACAAATGTAGTAAGAAGGCTGGTTTTGCTACGATGCAAGTCAACCCAACTTATTGTGCAACTGCACCACGAAGGCAAATTGTGCTCAACCTGCTTGGTAGTGAACTAGTCCCTAGTTTTGTGATTACTTGCAACTTGTATTGTCCTCCAAGCCTCGCTAACATCCTTCTACGTCAATGGTTCTCCAATGCTGACATGCCTTTGGTACCTTATATGTGTTTTTACCTAAGAGGTTGCATCAGATCCAACCTAGATCACTGTTGCAACTTGGATACGAAGGCTCCCTAAGGAATGATCATCGAGAACGTTGAGCCGACAGAGTCAGCTACTATGTTTACCACTCACTCAGCAGACTCAGACCATACAATATTGTTATCAGAGAAAGAGAACTGTACACATGGAACCATTGCAACGAGTATCCTTCAGAAGATTATCATCTAGTGCAAAGTCCATAAGGTCTGTGCTATATCCACTTGGGAAGTAGATGCTGCAAGTATTTAGTCTACGTTTGTATCGCTCTTCGTACATCAAGGACGAAGTACGTAGGACATTGCTATCTTGGATTCCTCCCAAAATAACAATATTTCATGAAGGCCAAAGAAGGAAATTATTCAGACAACAGCTTACGACGAAGAGCAAGTATCAGAAAGTGTTATGACCAAATTAGCCTCTCTGATGCTCCAAAGTTAAGTAGCCTAATGCTATCACTGATGTTGGAAACTGGATGACATGTTTCTCTTCCCTTAAAAGTCTTTCGCATCGAATCTCGGGACGCGATTCCTTTAAGGGGGGAGGGCTGTAACACCCCAGGTGTTTGCCACCAGTTAAGCAATGGGTTTGAGCTAAAACATGGAATATTAAGTAATGATGAAGATGTCAAGGTCAAACCTATAGAAATGAGCCCCAACCTAAACTTGGATATTGCACCTTTGCTCGCCTATAGACCCCTTTTCAAGATATATGCTTGGGTGGTGTTATTGGAATATCTTCATGTGTCTCACATCAATACCCATCTATATGGATCATTGGAAAAGTTTCATGAAGTTTGGAATCAAAAAGTCACATGAAATGATAAGTTATATCCTTATTGGAATGATTTTACTAAGTGCCTGAATTGCACTATAAAGTGAATGGAATTCTTGATCGTCAACCAAATCTTGCAACCTTGCCCAAATGACTCTAGATGAACTCTACAACAAAAGTCATGAAAGGTTCATGTTGAGGAGAAGTCAAGAAAATGCCTCAATCGGTCAATAACTCTAATTTAAGCTTTATAGTGACGATACTTTGACCTATGTTGACCAACCACTTACAGTGCTTGTATGGAGTTGCACCTTAAATAAAAGTTAAAGATTGGGTAGAGTAGAACAAACTTTGTTTTTGGACTAAGAGCTAGATCAGCTTGGAAGTAAGTCAAATCAAGGTCACAAGATCAAATTTGCTGCTGATTTCAGCACTTAGAAAAATTTCTAAGTCTGGAATCCATTGTCATCACTGTTGGCATTCCGCGTTCTCCGAAATTCATTAAACAACTTGAGTTGGTCCAAAAAGAGAAGTTGAAGGTTATACTATGGAGAAGAGCATGCAAAAAGTTGCACTGAGTTTGACCGAGTTTTGACTTCCGAAAGTGAATTTTCGTGACCGTTATCAAGGCGCTGACACTGACAGTTTGTGGCCTAATTACCCGCTGTTAAAGAACTCTAATGACCTTGGTCTCTAAATGAAAAATGTAGAGCAGCTCGCGGGCTTCAAACTTTGTTTTAGGCCCAGTAACTAATTTGGCCTGTAGCTAGCCAGAACTGACGCCCGCTCTGCCCACTTCTACGCGCACCACGTGTTCGACGATATGCCGCGTGGTCTTCTTGCATGGACGCCGCGCGCCCTCTCCCTTGCCGCGTGCCCTCGCCTCCCTGCGGTCACTTCGCTGCTTCTCCGCGCGCGCCAGGCCGTTATGGACGACCGGGCTCACTCTCTCCCTTGCACCCTCGCCTCGCTGTTGCTCGCGAACACGGGCAGCCATGGCCGCCATGGCCGAGCTCGGCCTCGTCGCGTCCCCGCTGCTCAGCCCTTCCTCTTTCCAAGCCGTCAGTTCCATCACCTTCCTCTCACCATGCCGCACCTCTGGACCTCCTTTACCGACGCCTTTGGCCGCTGATGCTCCCCGCCGTCGGAGCAGCTGCCGTCGCCGCCGCGGCTACTGTGGCCGCGCCACCACAGGCCGCGTCGGGCCAAGCTGAGCAGCCTAGCGTGTGCGTAAGGGCCCCCTAGTGCTCCCCCGCCCCTCAGCCGCCGACGACGTGCCTTCTCCGGCCGGATTCCGCGAGCTCCGACGACCTCTCTGTTCAAAATTCGCGTCAGGGACTTCGCGCGACAATTCGACGAAGTTCAGGGTCCTATCTGCATTGTCATAGACTCAGGTGAATAGTGCCGTAGGACTGGTTTGTAATTATTTTGCAGGAACTTTGGAAATTCATAGTAAATCGTAGAAAATTCGTAAAATAGTAAATGAGGACTTTTTGGAATCCTTGTGAAATTGTCTATGCAGTGGATCTATAATATGGCATGTTTTAGTTTAAATATTTTGCGGTAAAAATAGATTTGTGCAGTAAGGTTTTAATGCTAGTTGAATTTGTTATTTTTCATAACTATAGATCTAGGGCTCCAAATGAAGTAAAATTTTTGTGGCATGCTACTCATGTGATAGTTGATGTGTGGTAAAAATTTCATGAGTATTGGATGAAGTATGAGTGAGTTATTGGTTTATCTTGCTCTCACATGAATTCTTGCTTTAGCAACTTGTCTTTTTCGTAGAGGTTGCTATATATATCCAAATGGAGTGAAATTTATACAGTAGACTATTAAGAGGATATGTGAGCCACTGTAATTTTTGTAGAAGTTATTGTGCACTTTTGGTATATGTTCATTAAGTCACCTTATTATCTAAAATAAATTAAGAAATGCATTAAAAGAATTTATTTGGTCATGGACACTAGGTTTTCTGGTGTTCTTTAGTCATGTGTGACATGTTGGTAAAGTTGGTTTTGCCTAATTATGTATTTGCAACATAAGTTAATAATTATTTTCTTGCCGATGTGGTTTATGGATAGATCTGGGAACTTAGCAAAGTTCTTCATGATAATGTGCTTTGTTGTGAAACTTGTTTATACAAAAGTTGTAGATAATTCATGTATCTAGCTTCTATTAAAAATTGGTGTCATTTGGCCAAGTAGTTTAAGAGTATAGCTGTTTAAAGTTGGGTTTCAGAAATGGCTGTTTTCTGTCAATTGTAGACCAGTTTCTGTAAATGAATATATTTGACTTAGTTAACTTGAGAATCATGCTGAGATGATTAAAGATGAAATGTAGATAATTTCCTAAGCTTTCCAGAATGTCTTGTTTCATATCATTTGGATTTATAAAACTCCAGATATGATTGATTTATGAAGCTGTTGTTTGCAAGTCCAGAAATTGGCATATTCCGGTTATAGTTGTTGCTTCACCTTGACTTGCTTTGCATGTTGCTAAGTGTGGTTCACGTCCTTGATAATTAAGTTAAATACACCTGAGATCTTGTGAGACTTATGTGCCATGTATAATATTCTTTGTTATCTTAGCATGATAGATTGTGTGATGTTAAGTTAAGCATCGCAAAGTACTTAAGTGTGTTTAGTGTAAACGATGCTTGTCTTGCTTGCTATTTGTGATGCGTCTCATGGTACTATTCTTCATATTCATGCACTTGCATCTTGCATCTCATCTAGGTACGCTAGATGAACCACGTGAAGGACGTGATGTTGGAGCCGAATCCGAAGACGATGTATGGGTATCTGTCCCGAAGATGGAAGGACTAAGCGAGTGCTAGGATCTGAGATGTCACCAGGATGGTGCAAGCTAACTGAACTGACTTGTGTCGGATCCCAGGCAAGCCCCGGAGCATTATAAGGCCTCCTAATTTATAAAAGCAATTCTTTCTATATATGAGTTATATATTGTTGCATTAAGTTGTAGGAGTTGGTTGAAACCGTTGATGCATTTATTACTATCCTTGCCTACCTTATTACCTTTTTACCCTGTTAGGTCAGGATCGAATAACTGCTTAGCCTTGCTTAGACCGGTAGCGATCGGTGATATCCGGTCACCTACATTATAGGTGGTTACTGGAAGAATTTAGCTATGGAAAGAATGATATCCTGGAAGTAACCATGGGGTAATGTAAATGGAGACCGGACGGGATGTCGATAGAGAAGCAACAAGACATGGAGGTCTTGGGTGTGGATCTATCCCCGTCTGTGTCGATTAAGGACCGACCGTTGTTGGGCCTCGAGTCATGTTGAACGCATGCCTTACATTTAGCTGGCCGGATAAAGTACCTTCCGACCGCGAAGCTGGGAGATTTTTCGGGCCGAGTAGATTGCCCGCAACGCACTGTGCCGGAGCAGGTGTGGTAGGACACGGGGGCGAGATGATAAGACCAAAGTGCAGTCGGTCGGCCCCCGGGTACATGTGGTTCCTGGCAAACTCGAGATTCCTGGAAAGTTGACTCGGTGATCAATATCTCACTTTAGCGGGTGAGTGAGGTTTGTGTAAGGAATAAATCACCAGCTGGTTAGGAATCGATTCGAATCGCCATCGCTCCTGGATAGTGAGCACTTGACTCGAGTTACTGCATCGTAGTAATTATTATGGAACAATGATGGTTATCTGGATGGTATGAGATATGCTAAATCTAAATTGGTAACTGGATGTTATTGGTTAATCAAGTGATTGCTATAGTACATGGGCTTACCTAGATGAATAGGTCATAATAAAGATGATGCAAAGTACTTAAAATGGTTTCTTCATGATAGCTTATGCTTTTCGCAAACAAGTCAGCTAGCCCACTAAAGAAAGCCTTGCATGATCCTTGGTGTCATTTGTTTTGGTTTCCGACGGGTAAGTCTGGCTGAGTACATTCGAGTACTCAGGGTTTATCCCACCTTGTTGCAGGTGAAGTTCTCGACCTGTTGATGATGGTGGCTAACCACCGGTGGGCTCGGTGATTCTATACTTACTTCTCATCTATATGCTTTTGTCGGATGATGTCACTATGCTAGCAATATATTTGGAACTTATATTAATGTAATCATTTGAAAGCTATGTTGTTTTCACTAAGCGGTTTTGAAACCCAAACTTGTACTATTATTTGTTAACCCCTTTGTAATATTATTTCCGCTGCAACCCGATGTATGTGATGTGTATTTGCTTAATCACGCGATCTTGGTTGTGATGTTGATTTACCGAGGTCTTTCGGGACACTCGGCGGACTACCGGGTTTATATGAGTGAAAGTATGGGTGTGTCAACGTGTTAGCGGGGACAACCGTACTTGATCTTATATAAATTGGGCGGTTCTGTCACATCTTCTTTCCAAACTAAAATTCGAGGAATACAGTCTGGAACTTGACGCTGGCGGAAATCAATGTGATCTAAGTAAACAACCTTAGAACAAAAAATCAAAGGCAAATGCATTACAACAAAAGAAAAACAACAGTAAATATGAATCATATTTTAAAAGATAACAGAAACACTAACCACAAGGTAATATAAGCAACCACCAAGACCTTGACAACGTTTTGATTTCTCATTCTTCCCTCTAGTGAATGCCTTTATATGCTCCAGCAACCAATCCAACACAAAACCGCACCAATTATATTCCTTGATCTGATCAATATCTTCAAAAACACCAAAATACTTGGGACTTGGAACAGTATTGGTATTTGGACATAAAAAGCTACTCAAAGCAACTATCATGAAGCAAATGAACATATCCTCATCTGGTAAATCATCCTTATTGATTAACTTGTCAGCAAAAAACAAAACAGGAGGTATCCTATCCTTTCCAAACTTTGATAAGACAGCATCTCTACCAGCACTTGAATCAGATGGGAAACACCTGCTTCCTTTCGGGAGATCAAGAACCAAATGAACAGATTCTTTAGTAAGAGAAATAACCTTTCCATCACGGATAATGTCACCAGATTTCGAATCAACTAGACGTGCAACCCAGTTAGCAAACTTATTCGGCACGAAACACTTGTTGAACTTCAACAAAGATCCAAAACCATAACTCTCAATGATAGCCTTCTTCTCAGGGGACAGAGCAGATATCACATTCATAAAAGCTGTGGCAGAAAACCTAGTGAAGCCATCCTTAGTCTTCTTTTCAATTTTCTTCTTCTTTGACTGAAATGATTTACAATATTTCAGGGAAAACTTCAAAAGAAAAAATTATTAAAATGTGACTAATCCATCTACATCTTTTATATTTTTGAATGAATGAAAAACCACACTAATTAATAAAATCATGTCACCAGAAAACCAGAACTAAACTACAGAAAACGAAAAGATCACATCAGACATTAACAAAGAGCAACTTAAATACATGCGGAAAAATAAGGACACATAACCTTATGTCTCATAGCCATCTGTAACCTTTTCTTCAAAACCTTAATCTTCTTATACTGAAAGGAAGAAAATTAAAATGAAAAAAATGAGAAAAGAACAAAGGAAAAGAAAGAAAAAAGATTTGAAAAAAACAACATACATCTTTTAGGCACTTCTCATAGAGCTGGCGATCAAAACTTGAGGTGTCACTGGAAAAATCATTCTACAAATTCAAACTAATATTAAGCAAACAATAGGAAAAAATATCAAAGTAAAAAAAGATAACTATTTAGTCTAACAACCTAGGTTTCTGATAATGATGCATAGGAATCATAGTCTGTAAAAGGTAACTGAGAACACTGGACATCTTCAGAGCCACCAATGTCTGAATCACCAGAGTCTGACAAATCAATTACACCACCATGTCTTTTACGAACCATCTAAAAAACAAGAAACAAACAAAGAGAATTTATAAGAAGAAATATGGCAGATACTTCTCCAATGCTAATCAAAATTTGGTCTCACCATGAGGTACTGTTATTACTAACTTACACCACTCTGTCTAAGAATTTACACTAAAATAATTTGTGTAAATATAGTAACAAGATACTGTAATAAAAAATAAAAATACAATACATGTTTACTACACAGGAGAAGAAGCAAGAAATGAGGGATAAAAAAAGAAATGGTAAATCTAAGGGCTATGCAAATGCAGAGCCATCAGAATTTAGAAGGGGAACAAAAACAATAATGCGACAAGGGCCACAACTAAATCTGCATACAACTACTGCTAACTGCATCAGCTAACCTCACATACCTTCCCCTCCCTTACTCACCACCACAAACCACATCATCTCCATTTAATACCACACCATCCTATCCTCTTCCCCTTCCCTGCGCCTCCCTCATATATCTGCATCTCTTCATGCAGAGAAGCACTGCCATATGACCACAACACATGCTGAACATGAAGATAAATTGCCTCCTACCTTGTCTTGCTCCTCCTGGAAACTAATAACAGATCAGCTAGCTAGCTACACCATCTGCATTGCAGTATAGGAGCAGTAGGATCTTCATTGCTATGTTACAAGGATCTAGCTAGAAAATAGCAACTAGAACGTACATACATGGTTGCCTTGCCTCCTCAACCCCTTAAATTTCTTTCTGCGAAGAAAAAAAGACATGCCACAAAAGGCGAAACATGAACCCAAGGCAAAACACCTACGAACCAGCTAGGATTGCTACCGCACAAACAGGCCTAGAACAAAAATCATGAAGATGTAATCCTAGGTCCACTTGCAAAATGTGAGAACAAAAATAAACAGAAATCAGAAGCAAACATCAGTTAACTTGCTGAACTACATCATTTAACTGGACAATGATCCTGATCTACTGCTACAGTAGGCTCCGTTGTCGTCTGAGTGCCTAGGCTACTGAAGATAGGCTAACAAAACAAGCTGAAATGGATGGATTGCCAGACAACTATACAACGACAGCAGCATCAAACTCAACCACGCAGCAGTACACTTAACAAGCTGCTAGATAGCAAGTAGAGTACTACATGCTTCCACTCCTGCTTCGACACAAAGTAATAAAGTATTCAAAGGAGAACGAAGCTAGAGCTAGCAACTACTAGGTACATACGATGACACACAGCAATTAAACAAGACAAAAATCGCCTAAACCACTGTACATGAAACAACAGGGGATGAACCACCAACCCCCATCCCCTACCACCAACAGAGCCACCACAAAAATCGCCAGATCCACTATAACTCGGACGAAATCAAACAATTACACTCTACATGAAACAATAGCGGATGAACCAGGAACCCCCATCCCCAACCACCAACAGAGCCACCACAAAATCCCCAGATCCACTATAACTCGAACGAAATCAAACAATTGCAGGGTGCAGTAGCCCAGGCAGAATCCACAATTCACTCTATCTCGAACCACAACAGATACAAACACGCATCCACCACCACATACCTCGACGAGGAGCGTAGACGAGGAGCAGACCTTGAGAAACACTAGAATCGCCAATTGACGAAAGCACCAGGGACACCACGAGCCTGACGAACAGAGGACCAAAAACACAAACCAAAATACTCCATCAGCATCAGATGAACCCTAACAACATGGATTTACATGAAGAACACACAAATCAGAAGAGGGACGAACTGGCGAACCTAGAGAACCCTAGAATCGCCGTCGGCGACGACAACGGCTACGCCGCGGGGGAGACAAGTAGAAGAAATGAAATGAATGGGGAACACCTGAAACGGACAGGGACACCCCTGCAATAACGGGCGCAATTACAAAAAATTAAAAGAAAGCGCCGACATATCAGACCCACATGGCAGACAAAGAATACAAAAACAAAGAAATAGAACCAGGCTGTCTCATAGCGGACCGCACATACCAAATCGAACGATAAAAAAAAGCCGATTGAGACAAACATCCCAATCAACCGGTTGACAAATAGACTTTCTCTAATAATAATACGCTCATGATCATATATTTGAGTTTTAGGGACTAAAATGACAACGCAAGCCTAAAACGGACATATGCGCTAAATATGTGTTAGACATGTTAAAATAGGTTCTAGAAATGCAAGTAAAGAAGTAACGTGTAAATTGGTGAAGAAATTCCAAGGGACGCATGGAAAAAAGTGTTGGATTTAATATATGGGCTAAACCTCAAGCTTATATGAGGAAATTTTAATAAATCCTTAAGGGGCCGTTTGGATCCCATGAATTGAATCTTATTCAAGAATAAGATTCTAGTAATTACTTTCTATGGGAATTAAATTGCCTAGAATTTGATTGGAATGTACCATTTCTGTTTGGATGCAGGTAGAATCTATTTCCATGAATTAAATTACAAAACCTGTTTGGACAAAAATAACACAGAAAGCTATATTGTCATCTCTCTTTAACATCTCACACAGCAAACACGTACGTACATCTCTCTCTCTCTACTCTCTATACTCTCTCTACCTCTCTCTCTCTCCTCTCTCTACTCTCGCTCTACCTCTCTCTCTACTCTCTCTATACTCTCTCTACCTCTCTCTACTATACTCTCTCTCTCTCTCTCTCTCTCTCTCTACTCTCTACTCTCTCTCTTCTCTACTCTCTCTAACACAGTAATAAACCAGTAAGCACCTCATCAGAATAATAAAGCAGTAAGCATCTCACTACAAATAGCACAAGCTGAGATATGTAGGTAATATCAAAAAACAATAAACCAGTAAGCATCTCAAAATAATAAACCAGTAAGCATCTCACTACAAATACCACAAGCTGAGATATATAGGTACGTTGCATCACTTAAGAGCAATGTAACACAGTTCATAACTTAAAAGGACAAAGTAGCAAAGCTGATATATATATATATATATATATATATATATATATATATATATATATATATATATATATATATATATATATATATATATATATATATATATATATATGTTGCATCACTTGTTGAGTTGCATCAATAACCATGTTTTTCTTCTTGCCATTGGAAGTGCTAACAGACTCTCAAACTTCTGTTCGCTTACTCGTAAACGATCGTAAATTTCCAGCCGGGAACAGTGTTTTTTTCTCACACCAAACCAGCCAGCAGTAAATAATCCACGATACGATACGGCCTCCCGAACAGGCTAATGTCATAAAGTTTGAGCTCCGTTACCTCATCCGGTTGTATGGTTGATGGGTCCGGAAGCTTAATAAAGTCATGGCATAATGATAAAATGCATCGCAACACCTCATTGAAATGACGACTGATAGGCTCAAGCGTCAACCCATATGTGCTACGGATTACCCTCATCTTTATGGCATGACCAACTACAAGCAAAAATATTGCCACCTTTTCTTCTACGGACACATTCAAGGTATCACACATGTCACACCTTTCACGTAAGATGGCGCACAGGTCAGAAAATGATCTCTTAGTTAAGCGGAAACTATCATAGCAATTCACAAGCATTTGTTTCTTTGTTCTAACATTTCTCTCTGCCTCTTCATTGGCATGAAGAATATGTGTCTGTCTTTTCCGATGATACCAGTGTGCTATCATGGTCATCAAAGTAACAAAAAATACAACAGCTACTCTCTTTCTCTTCTTCCTTTGTTTTTGCCTCATTTCTTCCACACTTGTGTTAACCAATTCTAAATTATTGTCAGACATCTAAATCACATATATGCAAAAGAAATGCTTCAGCAAAAAGGAAAAGAAGGGCTGTATTCTAAAGTTACTGAATGGCTGGAAAAAGGCCATTGCGCGCAGCCAACAGTTCAAGTGTAGGGAAAGAAGGGTCGTATTATATTAATTACAAGATGCACTTTTATATAGAACCAGAAACAAGCACTGTCCAATTTTTTTTTAAATGGGACATGAGAACAGCAGTTTTCATAAACAGCATAAGCAAAACACAACCCAACTTAATCCTGGTACAGACTATTTCAAATCAGAGATCCCCGTTCGCTTGGAGGAATTTGGAGGAATCTGGTTGAATCTGGAGGAATTTGTGAGAGGAAAACACTGTTCCGGACGAAAAAAGAAGCGGATCAAGCCGCGTTTAAGGGCACGCGAACAGGGCATTATAGCCAACCGGTCAACTTAAATAACAGATCAATCTCAACATACTATTTCAGATGCTAAAAAATGTGTGGCAGGTTTTGGCTATACAACGAATCTGTCTACAGTATCTTGAGTATCAAGAATAAGCGGAGCAACAAAAATGTTCTCAAAACAAAACAAACAGCAGGCATACACATGGGTAGGCAACAAAAGACTCCAAAATTATTCACCTCCTCATGCCACTACCGGATTCAGCTTCTTTGTCGAGTGCCAAGGGCGCTCGGTAAACAGTTTATCGGCAAAGACCTCTTTGCCGAGTGCACTTTATCGGACACTCGGCAAAGCCTTTGCCGAGTGCTAATCTGACACTCGGCAAAGAAAAGTCACCGTGACGGCGAGCGCCACCGTGACGGCGGCTTTACCGAGTGTCAAGGTCAAGCACTCGGCAAAGGTCGCCGCTTTGCCGAGCGCCGTTGACTCAGACACTCGGCAAAGGTGGCACTGTGCCGAGTGCCACCGGCAAGACACTCGGCAAAGGTAGCCTATTTGCCGAGTGTCCTGTCAAGACACTCGGAAAACATGCGACCTTTGCCGAGTGCCTGGCCCGTGGCACTCGGTAGATCTGTGATGTTTGCCGAGTGCAATGACCTTTACACTCGGCAAAGCATGTTCCTAGGTAGTCACTTTGTCGAGTGTCATGGCCATTGCACTAGGCAAAATGACTGAAAACAGTCTTTTTATTGTTTTTTACATCCCATCCAAACAAACAGAAGATATATATAACAAACATCACAAACATCACATATATATCATCAACAACATATATATATATATATATATATATCACCAACACCACATATATATCACAAACGTCACATATATATATCACAAACATCACATGTCTCATAATATATCACAAATAAGTTCACAAGTAATTCAAGTGCTCCATCATCTACAACCACAATTGCAAATAGAAGTACCATTAACAACCACAAGTATCATCACCAAGATGGCCAATGCGACTAATTTGGTGAAGGATTCGCTGAAGCATGAGGATCGTTCGATGCCGCCGATTGATTCTGCACAAAGGAGAAGAGGTTGCATGTGTGAGACAAGATAAATATATACCATACATGAATAAAACTTTCATACTCCACTAGGTTTGATCGTAAGCATGAACATACAAACTAAAACATTTATACTCACAGGAGTAGAATAGTGAGGAGGTGGAGGTGGAGGTGGAGCAAATAGCGAAGGTGGCGGAACTACACCCGTAGTGGCACCAAGACTTTGCATGTACTGAAGCATCTCCGCCATCCTCCGCTGCTTGGCCTCCCGCTCGGCCTCCACCCTCTCCATCTTTGCCTGCATCTTCTCCCGTATCCTCCTCTCTTGTTCTAGCTGGGCCTACAAAAAATTCACCCCAATGTTACAATAATGCAAAGGAAAGGTATGAAAAAACCAATGAACGGCGAATAAACCAGGAATAACCTCGAGTGCCTCCACCCGGTGGTGTGAAGTGTCCTGCCGAGGTCGTATGGCCAGGGCTCCTGCTCGTGCTGCTTGCTCGAATCTGGGAGAGACTAGGAGTAGCGGCCGAGTCGATTGCGCCGTCGCCAATCCTAGTACCAGCCCAGTGCGTCTTGCCTCCTCCCACCCTCATGACTGACTTCTCCATCAAGGTCCACGGTGCTTGGATCGTACTCTGGCCCATGGACCTCCCTTGCCATCGATGTGTACTCACTGAGGTGGTTGTGGATGGTCGTATTGCTGTATGCCTCGGGCCCGTCCTCTAGGTTGTAGTCGATGTCGGATGTCACCTTGCCCTTGTGGGCCATAGCAAATGCCTTGAAGATGGAGCAAGGCTGGCCACCATGTGATGCCGACTGTGAGAAAAATAGCAAGATGATTAGAAATCATGTAGAATTGAGCGTTAGAATAAATAAATGAATTCGCGTACCCATGTTTCTACGTATCCGCTGAGGCTGCGGCTGCCTTGATGGTGTGCTACACCTGGCATCATCAAACGCCACTCCCGACATAAGTTGTGTGTCTCCTCCCACTCGATTGAGCACCACTTGTCCACCATCTGTTCCCAGCACTGGGGATGCGTGGCGCACCAATAAGGAATCATCTACAGGCCATCAAGTACATGACATATCAGAAGATGAAATTAAGCCTACTTAATCTCAAAAGGAATCAGTATTAATGTTCTAGTATTTACCTATAGGTACTTGGTCCTAGGGTCAGCAGTCATGGTTCTTGCAGTCCCTTTTGGTGACCTTCGTTCTAAGGACGGTCCCGTGGTAAGTTACGACGGCCTGGATGCACGCCTCGTAATGCATGTCCACGATGAGTTTTTTACAGCATTTGGTAGCCACCGCATCCCCCTGGCCTCATGTCCGTCCTGGTATCTAAAGAAATCCTGCATACAAACACGATGTATCCATTCATTATTTCAAGAATGTCCAATGAATGCGATGTATTGAGCAATGTAGTATGAGAAGACTTACCCACAGCTCTTGCTTCACTCGCTCCGCCTTGTTGTTGAATACCCTACGGGCCCGATCTGCAGCATCGGGGGTGGCGGTGTAGTGGTCAAACGAGTAGGCCTGGCCTCGTCACTCTGGTGTACTCAACTAGGCTAGGGAAGTGCTCCTTGCATAGAAGACCAAGGATGCCATTGACTTGGCATGTGTGAGCACCTTCACTCGCCACAATCGTCCAATTCCTGCCTAAGTGATTAAGAAAAATTATTAATTTCTATTTTAATTTTCAACATATCATATAAAGTAGTGATAACATCTAAAGTTACTTACTTTTCCCCCTTGGGTCGAATCAGCGGGCGTCTCTCATGAGGTATCAGTCGCTGAGGGAGGCTCGCGGGACCTCGCAAGTAGACGCTCGATGAACTAGAGGAAGCGGAACCCCCTGCTATCGCCTCCTCCTCCTCAGTCCTCCTGCGCGTCCTCCTGTGCCTCCTCGGCGTCCTCCTAGGGCACCTGCTCCTCCTCCTCCTCCTCCTCCTCACACGACGAGGCGGCAGGCGACAGCTCCCTCCTACGGCTGCTCCTCCTCCTACTCTCCCCCGGTGTAGCGGTTGTTGTCCTTCGGTACAAGGACAGTTAGCTTCCTCATCCCACCAGCTGAAGGGTCGAGATGGCAGACTAGAGGGGGGTGAATAGTCTTTTCTAAAGCTTAATTGTGTCGGCTAATCCGATACAAATGCGGAATTAAAACTATCGGTCTAGCCAAGACTATACCCCACTATATATGTTCACTAGCACCTTGCAAAGATAACAATTATGCAACAAAGGTGCCGGGCTAGTTAGAGCTCTCCTAAACAATTCTAGGAGCAAGGTTACACAAACCTATGCCACTAGTATTTTAAGCAACAAGAGAGCTCCTACACATGCTAGTAAGCAAAAGCACAAAGCTAACAAAGCTCACTAGCAATGCTCAATAACAAGGCAACCAATGCCTAATTAGAGAGCGCAAATACTTAGCTACACAAACTAAGCAATATGACTAACAAGGTTACTAAAACCAAATTAGCCACGCAAGGGAAGCTACTTCTATGCTACACAAGCAAGAAGGTAATTAGCAAGCTACACAAGCTATCTAATTACAAGAGCAACTACACAAGCTTAATATGTATAAAAGTAATTGCAAGCTTGTGTAACGGGGATGCAAACCAACGAGGAATAATGAGGTTGACACGATGATTTTTCTCCCAAGGTTCACGTGTTTGCCAACACGCTAGTCCTCGTTGTGTCGACCGCTCACTTGGTGGTTCGGTGGCTAATTAGCATCACCCACTAAGCCCGCACTGTCGGGTGCCGCAAGAACCTACCCCTAGAAGTGAGGGTAGCTCAATGACACGCTTTACTAGAGTTGCTCTTCGCGGCTCCCGCGGGACGAGCACAATGCCCCTCACAAGCACTTCTCTGGAGCGCCGCACAAGCTTCTTGCGGGCTTCCACTGGAGACCACCACCAAGCCAGTCTAGGAGGTGGCAACCTCCAAGAGTAACAAGCACCACCGGCTTGTAACTCGATCACCTAGTGCCACTCGATGCAACCTCACGATGCAATCGCACTAGAATCGCTCACTCACACAATCGGATGATCGCTATCAAGTATGTGTGAGATGGAGGGCTCCTAAGCACTCTCAAGCATGGACACAAAGTCCCCCAAGGTGCTCCACACCAGCCATGGCCGAAGGCCACTTCTATTTATAGCCCCAAGGGCTAAACTAGCCGTTACCCCTTCACTGGGCAAAAATCGGGCCGACCGGACGCTTCGGTCGTGTTGACCGGACGCTGGACCTCAGCGTCCGGTCGCCCGCAGACGACCACAGTGTCCCGATTCCAACGGTCACTTGACCTGACCGGACGCAGCAGCTTCAACTAACTGGACACTGAACCCCCAGCGTCTGGTCGTTTCTAGTAAGGTACCGACCTCGATCCGGACGCGTCCGGTCACACTTGATCGTATGCAACCCAGCGTCCGGTCACACTCTAGCTTCTACGTCACCAGTACGTCAGCCTGACCAGACGCAGCCTGCCAGCGTCCTGGTGCTTTCAAACCCAGCGTCCGGTCAGCTGACCGACGCTAGCTGTCTTCACGATCAACTCAGTTTTCACTTCTGACTTCTTCACCCTTGCTCCAATGTGCCAACCACAAGAACTTGCATCCGACGCAATAGAAAATAGGCATTCCATTTTCCTGAAAGCGCCCGAATCCCAGAGGGACCCAAACCCATCTCACCCCTGCAAACACCACCTTCTTTGTAAATGTGCCAACACCACCAAGTATACACCACCATGTGTATGTGTGTTAGCATTTTCACAATCATTTCCTAAAGGATGTTAGCCACTCAACTTGCCACGCCACTCGATCCTAGCGACAATGCAAAGTTAGATCACTCGAGTGGCACTAGATGACCAATATGTAAACAAGTTTGCCCCTCTTGATAGTATGGCCATCTATCCTAAACCCGGTCATAAACTTCTCTACACACCTATGACCGGTGAAATGAAATGCCCTAGGTTATACCTTTGCCTTACGCATTCCATTCCATCTCCTCCAACGTCGATGCAACACATGCACCAACACGATCAACAATGATATGATCCACTTCATATCATCACGTGATCATATTGGTTCA
This sequence comes from Miscanthus floridulus, assembly GCF_019320115.1. Taxonomy (NCBI): domain Eukaryota; kingdom Viridiplantae; phylum Streptophyta; class Magnoliopsida; order Poales; family Poaceae; genus Miscanthus; species Miscanthus floridulus. The sequence goes on from NC_089591.1 coordinate 76,113,561, forward strand.
TCGATCTTGACTTTACTTGCTCTTCACCGTTGTCATCGTCCATTGGCGCCAAGTCTTGCTCAAGCTTCACCAGCCACGCGGTCCATCACTCCAAAGCCTTCGACTTGCCCTTCATGCTTGCAACCGGTCCATCAAGCCAAGTCTTGTCTTGATCTTCTCCACCTTGATCACATGACTCAATGTCATGTCTCATGTGCAATAAGCTCCTTCATCATCACATGTGTGAGCTTTGCAACATCTCCAAGCCATTTTCACCTTCATGGCATATGTTGCTCACACACATATACCTATGGACTAATCACCTGTGTATCTCACATAAACACAATTAGTTCACCTAGGTTGTCACTCAATTACCAAAACCAAATAAGGACCTTTCAACCGCCCACCATCTTTGTTCAATTACCTTGCAATTAAAAAGAGTAAACCAATATGTACAGATAAACAAGAAGTACTTAGAAAGAGATGCAAAATAAACAAAACATAATTACAAAATAATATAGTATTACATGTATTAGAAATAATCTTCATGATCGGGATTAGCTAGGATTATAAGTCTCATCATTACTATCAATCATGTCGAAATAATCAACACTATCCGAATGAGCAATATTGCCATTGTCATTGTCTAAATGTAATCGCTCAAGCATTTGTAAGTCCTTCACATTTTGCACCTCATCTTCAGTGTCCTCTTCAGTAACCGTTTTATTAGTCTACTTCTATTCCGACCTACTTCGGTTAAGTCTATCTCAAACCTCCCTTCTAGTCCCTCTTCTTGAAAGAACTCTCCGTCATATGTGTTTGGGTCTAAGTTGTAATCTTCATTGGTTGGGACATGCACTTTACCGTGTGGCGATACCCTGTGCACAATATCCCAACCCTTAAGATGCCTTTTGGTTTAACACGCATATGGGAGATAATAAACTTGCATGGCTTGTTGGGCCACAATATAGACATCCGTCTCCTGGTAAGATGGAACCCCATCGAATTTCGACTAGCCCAAGATTAGAATATGTCCGTCTCGTTACTTTAGGATCAAACCAATGGCATTTGAATATGACGGGATTAAAAGGTTTGGAACCATGAAACTTGAGTTCGTATATTTCTTCAATTCTTCCATAATACTCGACCTCATCAACACCGGGCATAGAAACTCTGGAACTTGTGGTTCTTTGATTGGGCTGACTCTGCTCGTAGCTTGTTGTGCGAAAGTGATATCCATTCATGTCATAACCAGAAAATGACCTGACCCTATAGGCAAAGCCATCGACAACCTATCTCAACTCGGCACGCATAGACGCATCCCTCTGGCCCTACAAGGTCAAGCAGGATACATCGTTATATTATTAACATGTACGAGTAACTTGGAATGTCAAACTAAGTACGAGCTAAATTGGACGGTACCTTCCGTTTGAACCAAGAAATGAAATCAAGCATTCTATTTCCCGCACCCTGTCTAACAAGGGTATCTAGCTGCTGTGGGGTAGGATCCCTTGATTGATGCTAGAATTCATGAAGAAATTCCCTGTACCAACGAGAAACAAGGGGGTTGGATGCAGAATAGTGATGGCGTATTTAACAAGTTCGTTGAGAACTTACTGCATGTACGGCGCCACTTCGTCAAGGTTGGTCAACACGTATAGCATGATATGGTGCCACTCTTCTTGATTCAAGGTCTTGGGGGTCAATGCACTTGCGCTTCCGAGTTGCCCTCGAAAAGGCTGAGGTTCGACTCATTTTCGCCAGCATTGTAACGAGGGGGTGGATTATGCACGCTAGGGAGGTTGTCACCATAGTATGTTATTGTGAAGTTCACCACCTCCTCCAGAATGTATGCCTCTGCAATGGAAGCCTCAATTTTGCATTTATTTCTACATTTCTTTTGAAGAACCTTTAGACATCTCTCGATTGGATAGCACCAACAGCCCTGCACGGGCCCCCCATTCGTTCCTCATACAGGAGGTGCAAAATCAAATACTGAATCGGATTAAAGAAGCCGGGTGGAAAGATCTTCTCCAACTTACAGAGCAACACAGGTGCCATTCTTTCCAAGTCAGCAATCACGGTCCTGAGATAACTCCTTGGCACAAAGCTGGCGAAAAAAATAGCTCAACTCTGCCAGCACTAGCTAGACATGCTCAGGGACATAGCCTCGAACCATCGCTGGAAGAAGCCGCTCAATCCATATGTGGTAGTCATGACTCTTCATCCCTAAGACTCGCATAGTAGATAAGTTCACTCTCCTCCTCAGATTAGTTGCATACCCATCAGAGAATATTAACGTCTGGATCCATTCTAGTACTTTCCCTCCTTTGGGGCTTGCTTAAGACAAAATCGGCCTTAGGCCTTCTCCATGTCTTGCGGTGACTAGGAGGCTTCATATGTTGGTTTGGTCTATCGCATAACGTTGCCAGATCCACTCTAGCCTTAATGTTGTCCTTTGACTTGTCAGGAATGTCCATGATTGTTGCCCAAAGTGCCTCAGCGACATTCTTTTCAGTGTGCATTACATCAATGTTGTGTGGAAGGAGAAGGTCATCAAAATAGGGGAGCCGAGTCAAGCCCAACTTATGAGTCCACATATGTTGCTCTCCATATCCCACAAAACTACCTTCTAGATTGACAACGAGACCATCTATCTATTCACAAACCGCAGCACCAGTCATTATCGGTGGTGCAGGGTCTGTCACTACGACACCTTTCATAAAGTTCTTGATGTCTTGTCTGAATGCATGGTCAAGAGGGAGGAATTGCCGATGTTTGTCGAATGATGAATACTTGCCACCCTTCTACAACCAAATAAACCTTAGACCTTCCTTGCATACTGGGCATGGGAACTTCCCGTGAACATACTAGGCGCAGAATATCCCATACGCCAGGAAGTCATGCAGGGAGTAGTGGTACCAAATATGCATTTTGAAGTTTTTATTTGTAGCTCGGTCGTATGTCCATACCCCTTCCTCCCAAGCATGGACCAATTCATCAATCACAGGCTCCATGAACACACTCATATTATTCCCTAGGTGTCCAGGAATTATCAACAATAAGAATACGTTCTGTCGTTGAAAGCATATGTTGGGGGGGAGATTGAGGGGGATAACGAACACAGGCCAACATGTGTATGGGGCAGCCATCATTCCATAAGGATTGAACCCATCTGTTGCTAGCGCAACATGTACATTACGAGCCTCTTTAGCTTTCTCATGATGAATGCCATCAAAGTGGGTCCATGCTTCACCATCGGATGCATGTACCATCCTGTCAAGATTGTATCGTTTGCCATTTTTGTGCCGTGTCATTTGTTTTGTGGATTCCTTGGTCATGTATAGCCGTTGGATCCTCGGTATGAATGGAAGGTGTCGTAGGATTATCATGGAAATGGCAAGCTGCCTCTTCTGGCCATCACCAGAATCTACCTCTAGAAACCAAGAGGATTTACACTTTGGACAGTACTTTGCTTTCATGTATTCTTTCCTAAATAGGACGCACCCCTTCGGGCAAGCATGTATCTGCTCATACAACATCTTAAGTGCACGAAGGAGTTTTTGTGACTCATGCATGCTCTTTGGTAGAAGGTGACCCTCCGGAAGTAGGCTGCCAATAACTGTCAACATACCATCGAAGGCATCTCGACTCAGGCTATACTGGGACTTTAACACCATTATGCGTCCAATGGCATCCAGTTGAGAAACCTTTGTCTGGCCGTGAAGGGGTTTCTGTGCCGCGGCAAACATGTCGTAGAACGCCTTTGCGATTGCCTCTGGCTCCTCTGTACGTCCTTCAGCGAATTGTGCCTCATGATAGTCATTTAACTTGTCTGCTACCCTGACATCAGCATCATAATCCTCGATGCATGGTCTCACTACCTCCTCTCTCATACGACCGGCTTTACCATGGTAGACCCACCGGGTATAGTCTGTCATAAATCCATTCTTCCAAAGATGTTCCCCCATGACCTTCTTCATTTGTCTTTTCCTGTTTGCATATTTGCTGTAGGGACAACAAATTTTACTCATTCCTTTAGCAGCCACGCCAAATGCCTGTTCCAAGAAAGCATCGGTCTTGTCGATCCATTCATTGGTGACCTGACCCTGACTTGCGCGACCCGTGTACATCCACTCAGGTCCTCCATCCTCCAACATATATAGCGGCGAGTAATATAAACATCAATTGCATCTACACAACATTCCTACTATCTAATAGGTGAGGATAGGTCCTAATCCCACGTGAGGATCCATAGATGAGGTTAGTTTCTATGCTCTACTCCTATCTGAGATAGAATTTTGGCAGCACCTCCCCACTGTTCTCTAAATACACGTCCGGCTAGGGATAGTGTGCATCCAGAGAAAAACAGAGAGATGATGCCAAAACTCTGTCTTGGATCAGAGCAGACCATGGAAACTAACCCCACCTACGCATCCACAGGTTATCCAAAAAACATGAACAATTTGAAACAGATACGATTTTAGATATGGAAATATCTGCATATTTCCAACCGTATCTCTTTCAAATGGGAGACACCTAACTGGGTTACGTGATCTATGACCATGACACAGAAAGAGAGGTTATACCTAGGGTGGCAGGTGGAGTCAGGCTAGCGGGGCCATGGCGGGTTGGTGCAGTGACGAGGCGACGCGGTGCAGGTAGACCCACAGCGGCGAGGAAGGCGACCGGGGTCGCCGAGGTACTCCGGCTCTGCTCTGACGGGCTCTTCTCTGCAAAAAAGAAACATAAAACTATCAATTCAAAATTTTGGCAGCACCTCCCCTGCACGGTGAGGTTTCCAAAACCTGCAAGAAAACCAACGGCACGATGGCCGACATGCACATATATATGAACGGCACGATGGCTGACATGCACAAGATTATGTAAGGAACACCTAGCAATGTAATCAGGATAAGCAAGGATCAGGGATTACAAATTCAGGATCTGTATCCCATTACTAATATATGTACACGAAGGAACACCTAGCAATGTAACAAATGCTACTGAAATCTTGAAAAGAGTGAGGTAGTGTCTAATATTTCTCCAACACATATAAGCAAGAATGTATGAGTTAGTTTAGTGACCTTTGGGAAGTTATACATTGTTCAATACACAAGGGAAATCAAAGTCCCTAATTTTTATCCTTTATTTCTAGGAGACAAACATGCATAGGAATGTACAGTAACCCTAACCCAAGATCCCTAAATTACAAAACCTAACCAAGACATCTTAATCTATTCATGCATCCACATCCATCAGGCAGAGACGGCATAGGGGCTCACCACTACAGAATGGCAAAGTAGAGCATGACGAGCAAGGTGACCATTTAGCTCGGAGAGCGCTGATGAGGGAGTGCCGCTGCTGTAGGACCGCGCCGCCATGACCGAGATGGCTAGGATGCGGGTCGCCGCCGCTGCGGGGCCATGCACACGCCCCGACGGCGTTGCTGTGGCGCCGCTGCAGGAGCGCGTGAGGGCGAAGGCACCGTTGCTTTGGCGGCCTCCTTCTTCCTCCTCCTCCTTCTCTTCCTCCTTCCTCCTTCCTCCTCTCCTCCTCTCCTCCTCCTCCTCTCTTTCTCCTCCTCCTTCGGCGATGCGGCGTGGGGGGTGGCGCTGGCATGGGCAGGCATGGGCGACGGCGATGGCGCTGGCGTAGTCTGCCTACGTGCGTGTGTGCGTGTGTGTGGTGTGTGTGGGCCGGCTGGGCCGGCGGGGTTAAATCCCCCTTTGCCGAGTGCCCCCGATCTGGCACTTAGCAAACTATTTTTTTTTAATTCTTTGCCGAGTGCCACCTGGCCTGGCACTTGGCAAAGAGTTTTTTTTAAAAAAAATTCTTTGCCGAGTGCCCCTATTTGGCACTCGACAAAGCATTTTTTATTTTTAGTAAATTCTTTGCAGAGTGCCACCCGGCTGGCACTCGACAAAGAGAGGTTTTTTTAAACTTTTTTTTAAAATTCTTTGTCGAGTGCCATACGTCCTGGCACTCGGCAAAGAGGCTCCTTTGCCGAGCGCCAAACTTAGACACTCGGCAAACCATATTTTTTTACTTTTGACCTCCAAACTTTTTTCTGCAGTCCTCATACAATATCTGGTACTCCATGTTTCAATGTGGCACATTTCTCGGACTTTTTCTATATTTCTTTAATTTATTTCATTTAATTGAATTTTCTTGGATAATTCAAATTATAACTGCTAGTCATTCGAATAATGAAAAAAATGAATGGAAAAATAATATTCATGTTATTTAGTATAATGTGAGGCTGTATCCAGGAACAGACCATCCAATTTTGAACATCTTGTTCACGAAACATGACTACGAACTTACGGTTCGAGTTGTTTTAAATTCTATAAAAAGCAAACGAAGTACGAAAATCATGAAACTTGTCAAGATGTCATGATATCATATGTGGAGCCTGTGATAAAAATTTGAGGAGGTTTCGCGCAAGTTGTCACGTATGATGCTTGCCACCTCGTCAGCAGAAGACACTCGGCAAAGGGTTAACGGCGACTGCCGGCCGTTAACTGGCGGCAGGCCCTTTGCCGAGTGTTCCGCTCGGCAAACCTGGTCTTTGCCGAATGTTATTGTTTGTCGAGTGCTCGGCACTCGGCAAACCACCTCTTTGCTGAGTGCCATTTGTTTGCCGAGTGCTTTCTCTCTGGCACTCGGAAAAATAGCCTTCTTTGCCGAGCGTCCGATAAAAAGCACTCGGCAAAGTCTGGGACACTCGGCAAAGAAGCCGTCTCTGATAGTGTGCAGAATTTGGAATCTTACTACGCTATATTATACTACACATACCAAGACTGGGAAAAAACCAATATAAGGTACCTTCAAGATCTACTGGCGTCCCACCTCATAGGATGACCTCCGTCCTTCTCTCTGTCCACAACTAGATCGACGGGCAACACGAGCTGATGTGGCAGAACCGCCCGAAATCGCGTACTTACGGAGACGCTCGTCTTCCACCAGACACTAAGCACCCCGAAAGCAACTACAGCGAGCGGTGTCCGTCGGGCACACCCCGAGGGAGAACCCGAAAGATCCACATTTTTCCCAAGGAATCCAATAATGAGAACGAGTTACAACACAAGTCCATCTCATACATTAGAGTTTATTAAAAAGTATATTATTACAATACCAAATACAGAGTGCGGAATGATAAACAGTGGAATATTAAAAGATAACATCTAGCAATAAGATAACGAGGATTCTGTCTGAGCCCACCAGAAGAATCCTCTACATAAGGTACTCCTCAAGCATCACCTACAACAGGGGTAAATAAACCCTGAGTACACAATGTACTCGCAAGACTTATCCGACCAGTAAGAATACTTTCACGACTCTAAGGAATATGCTAGGCTTTATGGTTGCTGGTTTTCTTTAGCAAAAAGCAATACTAATAGTGTGTCTTTATTGAAGCTTTATCATTATCAGCCGTATTAAGTTTTTATCTAGTCAATCTATATAAGCACCTGTTCTACTTTTCAAGCAAGTGTTGAGCAATCGATGCTATTCCTTCTCCCTTTCCACTTCCTAGTTCTTACTACGGTGCTAAACCAGCAGATAAGCCGTACCAGATAGCCCGGCGATTCACTGAATCAATGTGCCCAGCTGGGTGCCCCGAAGACACACGCCCTCGCTTGTACCCTAGGCACAAGCAGGACTAACCCACCACTCTCCTGTCCCTAGGTGTCTAGGTCCCTGTCCAAACTTGGACTCCAAGCCCCCGCCCCTGAGTCCCGGACTCAGTGCGGTGCAAGGACCTCCACCACCTCCTCTTCCCATCAGTCGGTCCAGAAAGAGCCGGATCCACGACAAGAGAGCAGCAAGTCTTCCCTGCGCCCATACCCAAGTATGTGCTCGGGACAATAGTCTGTGACTTGCCTAGAGTTATATGCAACGATCGGTCCTTAATCGACATAGACAGGGAAAAAAAGTGTAACCGGGCTATGCCCTGTTGGCCACAGAACACAACCCCTCACACCCACCAGTACTAAATCCACATCCCTACCCGGTTACCATTTTTCTTTCCATTATTTCATCATGATATCATAGTTTAATCACCTATTTGTGAGTAACGGCAGGTTACTCACGCTACCGACATCCTGAGCATAGCAGCTACTTCGACCTATACTAGTAGGACTCATGGGTAGATATACTTATGCATGTAGTTTCCATAAAATGCCTATAACGTAAATGCATATCATATATATATATATATATTCAATGATCATTTAAAAATAGGGGTTATGCACCGAGGCTTGCCTTGGGCAGGTGTCGGGTCAGCAAGGTCAGTACGAACAGGCTCCTGGGCTCCCTCTTGTGCGAAGAGCTCCTCCTCGTACTCCTCAATCACCTCGTCGCACTCCTGGCTCACAGACGGGTACGAAGTCTACATGTTCATGATCTACATGAAATAATGATGCAATGATTAACACTACGGCAACAACCTCTCTAAATGCAAAAGTACATCTATTAAACTACTAAGTGAGATCTACCCACTAAAGTCTAAGCTACGTACCGTCACCACCAACAAGTATTAAACTATGGCATCTATTCTTATAGCAATTACCAATGTTCCTACTCCGAACGCTAATTTACCCTATATGCGATAAAGCAAAGGTAATAGTCACTCTATCTAACAACTCGTTATAAGGCTACAAAATTTACAGCAAGCACATAATATCGTAGGGAACATACTATAAAATTTCTAAAGCTAAAACTATTACCGATTTGCCACAAGAATTTCTACAAACATTAGTCTACATAATGCTAAGTCTTCTAATTAGAATTTATGAGCCTATAATCATAATAGCTAGCTGTGAATTAACTACACTAACAGATAGATGGTATTTTTGTGAACCTAACAAAAGTAATTTCATTATTTTTGGATAACCACACAATTTACTATGATTTATCGAAGTTGGATTCATAACCAAAATGAATAAGCGTTTCTATCCTCTGGAAAAATAAGAAAACCAAATCCTCTACGTCGGCCCACACCGCGTGGCTCGGCCCAGTGCGCCATCCCGCCCGTGCGTGATAGTAGGCCACCACGCGGCCCACACGGAGGCACGGGACAGACGGCCAACGGCCCACGACGGGGGAAGGCCTACGCGCTTTGGCAAATATGCACGGGCACCCCCAAAGCCCTAGATAATCTCCGCGAGCACCAGAGCACTATTTCCTCAGTCTACCGTTTTATAGCTGCACCCTCCCATTTCTACTTCTTCATCGCGGCTAAGTCCACGGGCACCCCCGAAGCCCTAGATAATCTCCGCGAGCACCAGAGCACTATTTCCTCAGTCTACCGTTTTACAGCTGCACCCTTCCATTTCTACTTCTTCACCACGGCTAAGTCCTAAGGAAATAGTGCTCTAGTGCTCGCGGAGATTATCTAGGGCTTCGGGGGTGCCCGTGCATATTTGCCGATGCGCGCAGGCCTTCCCCCGTCGTGGGCTGTTGGCCGTCTGGCCCACGCCTCTGCGTGGGCCGCGCGGTGGCCTACTATCGTGTGCAGGCGGGATGGCAGCACTGGGCCGAGCCACGCGGTGTGGGCCGACGTAGAGGATTCGGTTTTCTTATTTTTCCAGAGGATAGAAATGCTTATTCATTTTGGTTATGAATCCAACTTCGATAAATTCATAGTAAATGGTGTGTTTGTCCAAAAGTAGTGAAATTACTTTTGTTAGGTTCAGCAAAAATACCATCTATCTGTTAGTAGTAGTTAGTTCACAGCTAGCTGTTATGATTATAGGCTCATAAATTCTAATTAGAAGACTTATCATTATGTAGATTAATGTTTGTAGGAATTCTTGTGGCAAATCGGTAATAGTTTTAGCTTTAGAAATTTTACAGTATGTTCCCTACGATATTATGTGCTTGCTGTAAATTTTGTAGCCTTATAACTGAGTTGTTAGATAGAGTGACTATTACCTTTGCTTTATCGCATATAGGGTAAATTAGCGTTTGGAGTAGGAACATTGGTAATTGCTATAAGAATAGATGCCATGTTTAATACTTGGTGGTGACGGTACGTAGCTTAGACTTTAGTGGGTAGATCTCACTTAGTAGTTTAATAGATGTACTTTTGCATTTAGAGAGGCTGTTGCCATAGTGTTAATCATTGCATCATCATTTCATGTATATCATGAACAGGTAGACTTCGTACCCGTCTGCGAGCCGGAGTACGACGAGGTGATTGAGGAGTACGAGGAGGAGCTCTTCACACTGGAGGGAGCCTAGGAGCCTATTGGTACTGACCTTGCTGACCCGGCACCTGCCCAAGGCAAGCTCCGGTGCATAACCCCTATTTTTAAATGATCACTGAATATATATATATATATATATATATATATATATATATGATATGCATTTACGTTATAGGCATTTTATGGAAACTACATGCATAAGTATATCTACCCATGAGTCCTACTAGTACAGGTCGAGTAGCTGCTATGCTTAGGATGTCGGTAGCGTGAGTAACCTGCCATTACTCGCAAATAGGTGATTAAACTATGATATCATGATGAAATAATGGAAAGGAAAATGGTGACCGGGCAGGGATGGATTTGGTACTGGTGGGTGTGAGGGGTTGTGTCCTACGGTCAACAGGGCATAGCCTCGGTTACACTTTTTTCCCTGTCTATGTCGATTAAGGACCGGTCGTTGCATATGACTCTAGGCAAGTCATAGACTATTGTCCCGAGCACATACTTGGGTATGGGCATAGGGAAGACTTGCTGCTCTCTTGTCAGTGGATCCGGCTCTTTCTGGATCGACTGATGGGAAGAGAAGGTGGTGGAGGTCCTTGCACCGCCTGAGTCCTGGGACTCAGGGGCGGGGGCTTGGAGTCCAAGTTTGGACAGGGACCTGGACACCCAGGGATATGAGAGTGGTGTGTTAGTCCTGCTTGTGCCTAGGGTACAAGCGGGGCGTGTGTCTTCGGGGCACCCAGCTGGGCACATTGATTCACGAATTGCCCGGGTTATCCGGTACGGCTTGTCTACGGTTTAGCACCGTAGTAAGAACTAGGAAGTGGAAAGGGAGAAGGAATAGCATCGATTGCTCAACTCTTGCTTGAAAGTAGAACATGTGCTTATATAGATTGACTAGATGAAAACTTAATACGGCTGATAATGATAAAGTATCAATAAGGACTCACTATTAGTATTGCTTTCTGCTAAAGAAAACCAGCAACCATAAAGCCTAGCATATTGCTCGGAGTCAGGGAAAGTATTCCCACTGGTCGGATAAGTCTTGCGAGTACATTATGTACTCAGGGTTTATTTACCTCTATTACAGGTGATGCTTGAGGAGTACCTTGTGTGGAGGATTCTTCTGGTGGGCTCAGACGGAATCATCGTTATCTTATCGCTAGATGTTATCTTTTAATATTCTGTTGTTTATCATTCTGCACTCTGTATTTGGTTTGTAATAATGTACTTTTTAAGAAACTCTAATGTATGAGATGGACTTGTGTTGTAACTCGTTCTCATTATTGGATTCCTTAGGAAAAAATAGTGGATCTTTCAGGGTTCTCCCTCGGGGTGTGCCCGACGGACACTGTTCGCTGTAGTTGCTTTCAGGGTGCTTAGTGTCTGGTGGAAGACGAGCCGCCGTAAGTACGCTATTTCAGGCGGTTCTGCCATAGCTGACACTACATCCACAAACCATCTCCACCAGATCAATCAAAAGCCCTCACAAAACCAGATCAATCAAACATCCTTATGGCTCAGTAACCACGGCAAGCGCGCAAAGGTGACAGAGAGCGAGAGAGAGAACAAGAAGGGTCCCGGCGGCCTCCTTATCGACTTCCGTAGCGAGGCAAAGGGCTCATGGTGGTGACGAAGCGGCGACAAGTCACGAGAGGAGGCGCTCATCGCTTGGAATCTCCGTTTCCATCGTAGAGGCCATGAATCCTAGCATAGTTGTTTAATCCGGGCTCTGGAAACCACAGTAAAGTCCTTTTTCGATTCGGTGGGCAGCCAAACAGGCCAGCTCAGGAAACTAATTCCAATCCAGCCCATTTCCATACATCCAAACTGGCCCTAAGTCTATTATCTATGTGCTTTAATGTTTATGAGCCCACAAGTCTCCTATAACTAAAAAGAACAAAAGTAAGACAATTTTTTGGTGCGACTTTTTTTTGGGGTCGCTCCTCCCTTCCTGGCCAGTGCGATACCCCACGCGATAGAAAAAGAAACTGCCATCCCTACGATCTCCGTCTGCTTTGAAGGAAATAAATCGATCACCTAAGGCCACATGCATGGAAGGAAGCAATAATCATGCACCGTGCGATAGGAAAAGAAACTGTCATCCCTGCGATCCCCGTCTGCTTTGAAGGAAACAAATCGATCACCTGAGGCCTACATGCATGGAAGGAAACAATAATCATGCATGGAAGAAAACAATCATGCGGTGCCCCTCTCTCGCTCGGTCAGATATCTTTCATCTCCTAGTAAACCGGATCATATGGTATTGTCCATAATTTGGAGGGTATTAAATTTAGGCTAGGTGCATAGTAGGCCACCTAGCTTTATTCTTGCAACTTCTACCTCTTTATGTGTTAGTCTTTGCCAATAGTATAATTTGTTCGCAAAACTCAAGCAAGACAATTGGCAAAGATCAAGCAAGACGATTCAATGAGGTTGGCCCTTTAATTTTAGTGTTTCCAGCATGCAGACCTGAAATTAAAAAAGTGGTTGCTCCTTGAGAACATCAGTGGTGCCAAATAAAAGATGTGTAGGTTATACATGGTGAGATTGGTGAATCTTCTGCAATTTCCTGAACGAATATTCCCACCATTAGTATATAGGCCCCGTTTGGCTGGCAGAATTTTGGCTGAAGCTGGCTGAAAAATACTGTTCTGGCTGAATTGTTGTGAGAGAAAAATACTGTTCCAGCTGAAAAAAGAAGCCGAACAAGTCAAATATGGGGTAAGCCGAACGGGGCCATTCCCCTACGTTTCTTCGTGCTCCCATTAGCAAATAATATGAAAGTATTGTTGTGTTCATCACAACTTTCAGTTGACTACTCACATTTTGTAAAAAATACGTGCAACATTTATATCTTCTAATAAGTTTATTATGAAAATATATTCAATGATCTATGTAATGATACTAATTATGAATTATAAATATTAATATTCTTTTATATATAATTGGTTGAAGTTAAAAAAAAGTTGACTTCTCGGGAAGCGAGAATAAATTTTATTTTGGGACAGATGGAGTATATGAAAGCAGTGTTGGAAATATTTTAACAATCAAGTTCGTCTCTAGTTTGATTGGTAAGCTTAGACATCATAATGGCATCAAAAATTTCGACTCTCATGGACATCCTCATGGATTAGTGCAAAGCATTTCAATCCTACAGCATACACAAATGACAACCTTAAAGTTATGATATTTTTAAAGGATGGACAATAAAGACCATCTTAAACGTTCTGGTGTTAGAGTATATACGTGCAGGCACATAGGCATGGTGGTGCAAGTGAGCAGCCAGCAGGAGTTGAGAGTTAGGAGGTGTTTGGATCCCAGGACTAAACTTTAGTCCCTTTTACATTGAATTTTTAGATATCAACTAGGAGGACTAAACATGAGCTAATTATAAAATTAATTACATAAGTTGTGGTTAATTCGCTTGCCAGCGCCGTGTACAGAATGGTATGGAGATGTGGTGGAACTTATTCGTGGATTTGTTGGCGAACGAAAGAAATGGATATCAAAAATATCTTCTGCCGATATAAAAAATGATCTTAGCTGCACCACCGAAAGATCTACACAGTAGAGTTTGTGAGCCTGCGACGCCACGCTCTCTGTGACTATGTAAATTTCACGAACTGAGCCTTTTGGATTAAATGTCACTTTAACGTCGGTCATATACTTTTACAGTATTGTTATCTTATCGTGCGATCCGTGTGTTTTTAGTACAAAAGTTTAGCTGTGCCGTAGCAACACGCGGGCACGAACCTATTTGCATATATACTCGAACCTGTATGTACATGATTATATGAAGATGCAGCGGAACTTATTATGGATTTATTGGCACATGAAAAAAATGTATATCGTAGAATTCTTTTTGCCGATATAAAATATTATCTTAGCCGTATCACGAAAAAGTCTATACAGCAGAGTTTGTGAGCCTGCGACGTCGCGCTCTCCGTGACTGTGTTAATTTCACGAACTTTGCTTTTTAAATTAAATGTCACTTTGACGTCGATATTTAATTTAACAGTATTGTTATCTTATCGTGCGATTCGTGTGTTTTTAGTACAAAAAAATTAGTTGTATCATAGCAATGTACAGGCACGCTACCTAGTGAAAAAAAAGACACGATATCACTAGTTAGCGTGAAGATAGATTATTTTTCTCTCTATATATATATACATACAATCCTCATATGAAATACATACTAGAAGTACTATATGGGGAACCCTTCAGATTGAAAATCCCTGAGGGTCCGTTCGGTTACGACGTTCCCGGTCCTTCCTGATCGGGAATGGTTCCGGACATGTAGAAAATAACAAAGAAAAGCGAGGCAAGGAATCGATTCCGTATAACCGAACGAGGCCTAAGGCTAGTTATTTGTATTTTTTCCCTATGTTGCTTCCTTATTATCTCTATGTTGCGCTGTCATCTATCCTACTATGTTTGCTATTACTATCGTGTACGCGTTGCGTGACGTACATGGAAGCAGTTCCATTCGTTCATCAGTTGATTTTTTTTATAAGTCGACGGGAGGGGAGAGGATCCCCCACCTGGAATTTTATTGATTGATTGGCCCCAAAGGCCTAATGTTTGAAAAACATAGTTTCAAGAGCTACATTTATGTTTTACATTGCGTTAACTAAAATGGAGCACCAAGCATCCGCAATCTCTCTGTCTTTCTTTGGCAATCGAGCCTTCCACAAGCAGGCTTCCGATCTGCGAGCTGCTAATGCCCCGTTGAGTGCAGTTCGATCATTCCTGAAGACAGTGTTGTTTCTTCTTTTCCAAATGTGCCAACAGCATAGGAGTAGGAACGTTCCGAAGTGTTTGCCTGGGACATGGTTGGGCGGAGCAATTTCCTGCAGCTTCTGCACCGTCCAGTTGACGCCGGTTTGAATGTGGACAGCGTCCCAAAACTTCCTTGCAGCTATACAGCCAAAGATCACATGAGCTGGCGTCTCTTCCCTTGCATTGCAGACATCGCACAAGGTGTTGTCCACGATCCCCTTCTTGATCAGATTGGTCTTGCACTGGATTCTCCCCTGCGACAACAACCATGCGAAGAATTTCACTCTTGGCGGCGCCCTGTTATTCCACACAAATTTCGCCCAAGGGTCCAGGCTGGCA